>NC_062966.1:1195832-1258774 GCF_023119035.1 Salvia hispanica | reverse complement strand
CGTCGTACTCTAAAATACGCCTTTTTTTCCCGAGGTGGCTCATCCACCAAATGTGGCTTTCTATCTCTTAGGATGCAGAGGTACAAGCCTATAGAACAGGTTCAAATAAAGTCGTAATAAATTTTCTACGTTCCAAAGTGATAATGTTGTAGAGTTGTAGAGACGTACTTGACAATTTGACATAAATGTGAAATTACTTTGAGATGGAAGTCTCTTCGCGTACAGGAAATATGTGAGACTAGGAATAATTAGTCGTATTATATAGCCATAATATAACGGACTATGCATATAAATAATTAACATAAATAGTAGTACATCTAATGCTAAATAAGTTGAAATTAGTTCATCCAAAAAGTAATATTTGTAGTTCCATTGAAGATGATCCACTTTTTTTTTTTGTTTTAATCAAGATGATCTATTATAAAAATAAAAACACATTTACTTTACTTTATTCTCTCTCCTACTTTATTATTTCCACTTAATACACAAAATAAAGCCGCATAAAATCTCATGCTGCCCAAGGAATGGATCATCTTCCTTGGGACGGATGGAGTACTAAAATAGTACAACTAGGGACATAAAATAAAAAAATAATGAAAAAAGTGCAATTAATGCTAAATAACTTTAAATTAGTTCATCTCAAAAGTGTCAATTTCCTCGTACTAATTTACCCTTATCCATCACACTAATAATACAATTAAAAATTGTTTGGTTTGTAAAATTATGTCTCATGATTAAATATGTAATATGTTTTGTTTATAAGATTGAATCTCACAATTTAATCTTAAATGGATAATTATGTGATAATTAATCATGACTATCCTTCCAACTTAATTCTAGATGAATTATAATAAGATAATTAATCATGACAATCGAACAACACCTTAGAGGCTATTTGATTGGCAATATTATAGTATTTGATTGGCAATATTGTATCTCTTGATTGAATATATATGTATCATGTTTGGTTCATAAGATTAAATGATTTGAATCTTACAACTTAATCCTAGATAGATAGTCTTATACTCCCCGTCCTAAGATAATTGACTTATATTCCTTTTTTGAATTGTCCCAAGGTAATTGTCACTAACATATGATTTTCCTACTTCAGAGATACCAAAAAGATGGGTTTTAAACTTTTAATAGTTTCTTACAGTAGTTTTATCATTCGCAAAGTTAATTAGGTCAATTTTACATTTTTATCTTCCAATCTTTGGACCTATCAGAACTATTAAATTTTTTTTATTAATATATTGATGCAATAAGATTTTTAGATTTAGAGAAATATATATGCCCTACTAATATTATGAAATTACTTGTTATTTTATATGAGATTTTTGGTCCAATTTTAAAATGTATATTAGTCAATTTTGAATGAGTAAAGCAATGACATTTTCTTAAGCACGTTGATTTGACTTCACCAAACCAACAAAAGTTATTTATTATTCAGTATTTTTCACGTATAACGTAGTATGATTTTATTATTTCGCATAAATAATTGTGAAATTATTATTTTTTATTTTATTTGAGTCATTTTTAATGTGGAATTAGCTAATGGGTTTAAAATAAACAACGAAAAAATTGGTTATATTAATTATTTGAGTAAAATCCAATTTTTATTAGTTAGTTAGATAGTAAAAGTAGGGTAAAATAAGTACAAATTTATCAATGCTTTCTACAGCACCATAACCACAATATAAACATTTCCAATGAACCTAGCTTAGTCCAAATGTGCATCAAGAATACCATCATGTTCACATGCATAATCTAATCCAAATAAAGATCCATCAACCTCTTGAGATTTAAAAAGATGTTACTGCATATACAAGTTTATGGATATAAGTAGAGAGTAATTTATTATAGGTCAAGTTCAACATGTTGATCAAATATGTCTATCATTTATTTTCATCATGCTGATCAATTGTATCCATCAATACATCAACCTATTAAGCTTTACCATATTGAAATTCCAGAAAGGCAAGCTACACTACATACAAGAAATCCAAGCTCCCATTTGGCATGTATTCAAGAATCAATGCTTTAAACTCCATATTACAACAACATCCAATAACACGAACTAAGTTTCTGTGTCGAATGCTACTCAATATAGTAGTTTCAGTGTCAAAGCTCCTTGCCGCTCCTTGCAATTCCAAGTGGAACACTTTTACCGCTACTTTTAACCCATTAAAAAGTGTTGCTTCGAATACAGAACCAAAACCACCTCCTCCAAGCAAGTTTGTTTCACTAAATGAACTTGTTCCTTGTTCAAGTTCCTTGTAAGAAATTCTTCTACATTCAGTATTTTCTGGTGAAATGTCAGCAAGGAGTGCTACTTTTTTCTGTTTGCGCATGCTTATGAGAATAAGCATAACAAACACAATGATGACAACTAAAATCACTGATGACACCACAAGTTTCTTTAACCATGATCTATGATTTTTTCCTGAGCAGGGTGGAACTTGAAATGTTATTGAACCACAAAGAGCTAAGTTGTGGGAAAATGACAACGAACTAAAGTTACGAAAACGACCCCCATCCGGAATTTTCCCCTCTAGTGCATTGTTGGAAACATTAAAGTTTTCAAGATAACGAAGCTCTTCCAAGGACTTGGGTATTGATCCGGTAAGATTATTGTAAGACAAATCCAATCTTATCAAACCCTTAACCTCTCCCAATGAATGAGGAATGGATCCACTAAACATATTATTTGACAAGTCAAGATATTCTAAAGATTCACAACCATCAATTGAGCTAGGAATTAGGCCTGAAAATTGATTCAAAGACAAATCCAAGGAGTTTATTAACTTTAAATTGCCAAGCTGATATGTCAATTGACCATTCAAGGAGTTTGAGGACAAATTCAAAAAAATGAGATCTTTAAGAGACCAAAACTTGGGAGGGATGACTGAATTCAACTGGTTGGAATCTAAGTAGATCTCTCTCAAGGATTTAACATCACCCAAACATTCAGGTATTGCACCCACAAGCATATTACCAGAGAGGTTCAATATCCCCAAATTGTTCATTCTGCAAACATTACTAGGGATGGACCCTACCAATTGATTGCCACTAAGATTTATGCTTTGGAGTTTCTTCAATTTCCCAATTGTAGGTGGAATTGGTCCACTCAACTGATTTCCATCCAAATAAATGTATAGCAAACTAGTTAAGTTTCCTACTTGAGATGGAATGACACCCTTGATATTGCATTGTGATGCTTCAAAAGTCAATAGAGAAGAAGAAAAATTCCCAAGTGAAGAAGGTAGTGTGCCACTAAGTGGATTACCCGACACTCCCAACCGATCCAAATATCGACAATTTGTTAATGAAGAGAGAAATGTCAATTCTTGTGTTGGGAATTTCTGTCCACTCAAATTATTTCCCGAAAGAAGAAGACATTCTAGAAGGTTCAAATTACCAAAGAGTGGTATGGAGCCACTAAATGAGTTGGCAGACATGTCCAAGTATGTAAGTTTGGAAATATTGGTAATGGAGGTTGGAATTGAACCACTTAGTTTGTTATAACTCACAAAAAGGACTTCAAGGTTAATAAGTGAATGACCTATGTCTGAAGGAAGAGTACCAGAAAACTCATTGAATGAAACTTCTAAACTTGTCAATGTTGATATGTTGAATATTGAAGATGGGATGGATCCATGTAAAGAATTGTTATACACGGAGAAAAACTCGAGTCTTGGCAGAGTGCCAATCTCTTGTGGTAATTCACCTGCGGTATATATCGACATAGATGAGATAATAACATTTAATATATAAATGATAGAATATTAATTTAAATTTTTTAAAATTCTAGTTATTTTCATTTTTCGTAAATCGATGTACTGTATTTGCTAAAGATTTTTTCAACATTAAAAAAAGAATTAAATGTGCAAAGTTGAAAAAGTGGAATGTTGACTATTGGATTTTAATTAAACATTCAATCCTCTATGCTCTAGTGGCAAAGCTAAGGTCAAATCCCATATTATACCATAAAATAGTAGTGAGATTTTTATTTGATCCTAATAGTAATCCTAAAAAACTGTAGTATAAATTATTTGGTTGTCTTAAAAAAATAAAACTACAAAAAAGTTCAAAAAAATGAATATTTATTCATAAGAATATCATAATTAACCGGACCAAATTAATATTTGTTTATTTGATTCAATTCTATTTTCAATTTTCGATGAAATCTGCCCACCTAGTTTGTATTTCAAAGACGAATATGCTTTAGATCTGTAAATGTATATCACAAAATTTTGAGGAAAATAATTACCTGAGAAATTATTGTGAGATAAACTCAGGACTCTCAATGAGGAAATGTTGAAGACTGAATATGGAAAATCTCCGGTTAAAGAAGCACCATCAATGGTTAATATCTCTAGTCTCGTGAGATTTCCAATTTCTCTTGGAACTCCTCCTGATCGTTATATATCACATAATCAATTTCATTTATATAATAAATTGTATCACATAACAATTGGACAAAATTATGAAAGAAAGAGGAGCGATGTTTATACCTCCAAATCCATTATTGTACCCCAACGACAGCTTAGTAAGAAAGCTCAATCTTCCAATTTCACGGGGAATGTTGCCACTGAAATTGTTGTTGGATAATGACAACATCTCAAGACGTGTGCATTTCCATATATTTGATGGAATTTGCCCTCCAATTTGATTTTGAGCAAGTGACAATATTTTGATGTTGGTCATATTGTTACACATATAACTTGGAAGCAAACCTGATAGGCTATTATTTCCAATTCTAATTTCTGTGATTGAAGAGATGTTGAAAATAGCATGTGTTATGGAACCACTCAACTTATTACTATAAAGATAGAGTTTCTCTAGTTGAGGTAAACTGCCCAACCATGTTGGTATTTCTCCGGTGAATGAATTTACTCCCACATTCATTACCTTCAAACGACGCAGTTTAGAGAGCTCAAAGGGTAAGCTCCCCGTGAAACTGTTGTTGCTTATGTCCAAATATCTCAGAAACGTTAGGTTTCCGAGATGTGGAGCGACAGTTCCAGCAAGGCCGTAGCCAGAAAGATTGAGAGCAGTGACACGGCCGTGTTTGAGGCCGCACGACACACCAATCCAACCACAAACAGATGTGTTTTGTGACCAATTGAAGGCATAAGGGTAGGAGATGATGGAGTTTTTGAAGGAAACAAGTGCATTTTCGTCGGTGGAGGAATCAAAAGAGAGGGTAAAGCTACTTAATAACAAGATTGAAAGAGCAAAGGAAAAGATCAAACTTTCCATTGACAGATAGTATTTCATAGTAGTAGTTATTATGTATGGGCTATAAATTGAGCCGAAGCAATTTCTTTGAATTTGTTAGAATTGAATTTATAGGAGTCTAGGTCGATGAACAATTCGTCCAAATATAGACGTGGAATATATTAATTTGATTACATGTATTTTTTGAAGCAGTTTCAACGGCACTGTATAGTTTCTTCACTTACAAATAATTTAGAAATACAATTATTAAAGTTTTTCAAACCAAGATATTTTTAGCAGTAAAAATATACTTCTCATTCGACCTTAGTTGAAAAGTTTTATTTGGGTATGGAGATTAACAAAATTATGTTTAATGGATTTAACAAATATAAAATAAAGATTAACAAAATAATGTTCAATGGAATAGTAGAATATATACTAGTAAAGTAAGAGGATTTTTATTTTTTTTTATTTTTTTTATTATAAAGAGAAATGACCCAACTAATTTGAAAGAATCAGAAATGATGTATGACTCAACTAACTTGGGACGGAAGAGTAAGATTTTACTTCCTTGATGTTATTCGAAGAGATAATCGACGACTGATGTTATCATTTATATAGTACTAACTCCATTCCAAAGAAATATGACCACTTTATGGATGACACATTATTTTTTGCGTTTTTTTTATGTAAAGCAGAATTATAATAAAGTAAAAAAAAAGATAGATATAAATGTGGTTTTATTTTAGTAATGAATCATTTTGATTGAAACAAATTAAAAAAAATGAATAATATTTACGAGACAAACTAAAGTGAAGATTTTTGTTGTATTTTTAGTACTCTTTCCATCACACAAAAATATGCACTCTCTCATTTTTAATCTGTTCCACAAGAATATACCCTTTCTAATTTTAGAAACTCTTTTCTCTCTATTGAGATGGGATCATTCTCCACAAATAATACTTTAATTACTTTTTTTTTCTACTCTTTCTTATTTTACCAATTTTGCATTAAAAAGTCTAATACGTGTTAGCTGATAGCAAATAAAATTGATTAATGTTCAAGTGTGGAAGAACAGTGGAAAATTAAAATGAACACTTGCTTTATATTCATCAAAATCAAAATATAAAATTGATTAATGTTCAAGTGTGGAAGAACAGTGGAAAATTAAAATGAACACTTGCTTTATATTCATCAAAATCAAAATTGTACGTAGAATACATACTTTATTCAATAAAGTTGTTCTTGAATAAATCAATGCAGCCACACTATATACATGGTCATATAATACGTCAGACACAAATAATAAATTAAACTTTATTTAATGTTTATATCATTTTACAAAATAACCCTTTATCAATACAATTAATAGCATTAAATTCTTGAATTATGAATTATGGGAAAAGCTAGGGCGCTGGTAGACTTGAATGGGTGAGGATAAAAGTCACATAAAAGAATCGTGCAGTCAAGTCTTTAACTTGATGATCGAAGCCTTAGAGAATCCATCATCCATCTGGACAATCTCCCGAGATCATCCTCGTTCAACCATCATCCGGACGAGTGGGCCAACTGAAAGTTCGGTCGCTCGGCGCGTCGTCCGCCCATTGCAGGCACACGGATACGAGGACGAGCGACACATTTTCTATTTTTATTTTTTTTTTATATTTTTTTAATTTTTCAATCTATAAATACACCTCATTTGCACTCATTTCTCACACACTCTCACACAACATCTCTCAAACATCTCTCTCTCACTCACTCATTCTTCCAAAATGTTTCTCGACGAGGATCCAAATCTGGCTATGGAGCACATAATGTTTACTTTAGGAGACCAGATTCTCGCGGGTATTCGTGCAATACAAGAGCAAGAGCAGGCCGAAGAGCAGACCCCGAAGCCCATCCACCACCGAACATCCATCTGCCGAGAGCATGGCCTAGCTCATCAACGCCTGTTCGAAGACTACTTCGCCAATGAACCACGTTGTAACTTTTTTTAAAAAATTAAGTAATTTATTTTTTAATTTTTCTATATATAATGTGTGAAAACATAAAATAAATAATATTAAAAATTAAATGGAAAATGAATTGATAGGATGGATTCTAGGGCGGAACTGCTGCAGAAACAAGGGCCGGACTAAGAAATGCTGATTTGGAAAGGCAGACACTCGGACGACCCATTGTGGATGCTCTTATGGATGCTTTCCTCTTGCTACGGGAGATTGGACGAAATTGATGGGCTGCTGAATCCTTTTAATGTTTGGGCCAGTCAATTAATTGTTGGAGCTGATTAGTTAATTCCCGTACTGATTGGCTAATCTCCGCCACAACGATTTAATTTTCTGAGTAATTAATTCAAATAACTTATTATTTTTGAATTAATTAATGCAATTTATTAAATCTTATGATTATAGTTAATACTAGTATCACACACCTGCGATACCGATGCATACATCCGTTTAATTTTATCATAGTAAATTTATATTTTGAATTAATTGCTTAAAGATATAAAGTATGATAGCAATCACTAATACTTGAAATTATATAATTTCTTCTATTTATATCATTGTAACTAATTTAAATTCATATAATAATTTTGGTACATTATTAACCATAATTAATGCAAAGCTGTAAAACTAAATTGACCAAATAACGTTCTTAATTTGCTAATTCGCTGAAATTAATGTTTATGTCAAGTTTCTCACATTACAATTGACGACTTATTTGCTACAATATCAATGCTATATCAATTAATTAATGGATAACTAAAAGGATATGTAATTTTATGTATATAAATACAATTGAATAGTGATAAAATGCAAACTCAAATATTGTACAAACTCCAAACTATGATCTGGACCGATAAAAATTATTAACAGATGACAAAATAGTAGCAATAGAAAATGTGAACACAGTGTCAACACAATATCAACACAACATCAATCGTTGACACTGTGTTGACATTTTCTGTTGCTACTATTTTGTCATCTGTTGATATTTTCTAACGGTATAGATCAAAGTTTGGAGTTTGTACAATATTTATAGTTTGCATTTGATCACATCCCCACAATTATATACTCCCTCCGTCCCATTAAATATGCAACATTTGCTTTTTGGCACGAGATTTTATGTAGTGTTGTTTTGTGAGTTAATGAAGAGAGAGTAAAGTAAGAAAGAAGAAAAGGTAGAGAGAGTGTTATTTCCATATTTAAAAACGTTTTATTTTTAATAGGACAAACCAAAAGGGAAAATGTTTTATTTCTAATGAGACAGAGGGAGTAAATTTTAAAATGTCAATGATACATAACCCTTCTTTAATAAAGGGACAAATAACCGATATTAATGTTATAAATTTGAGGAAGTGAAAAGTTTCGTTGGGCTTTTATCATATCATACAAAATTTTGTTGGATTTTAATGATAAGTAACTATCTACAATATTTTTCCCACAATGTACAACAAATTATGTTATGTCTGCAAGAAAAATATTTAAATAAACATTTAAGTAGGAAATAAAAACAAAATGATTGTGTAATAACCTTGTTGTGGTCAACGATAAACCAATGATTCTAGTACAAAATAGAAGCCGATATAATATTAATAATCAAATAATAATAATAATAACAATAATAAAATTAATAATACAAATTATCTAAAAGCCCAAGCAACATTTTCTTATCTGCTTGATTAGCTCAAATATTTAAAGCAGAATTTTAATTTTGAGAATTTGTGGTTCGTGACTTCATATATTTGTGTTTTGGAGAACATGATAATTGTAAGATCATGATTTGTAATAGGGGGCTCTTCTCACAAAACATGAGAAACAGAAACAATTTATTCATCCCTAATTTGTTAAGGAAACAATTTTTTATAAAGTGTCGGGAAATGTTCCTTCTATTGCCCCTCATGGAAAAGAATAACGATTAATGGTTTAAGATATATAACGAAAAAAACGTAATAAGATAAGAAACAACACCCAGACTATTCGGCCTTGGAAAATACATTCCATGGTAATGTCATTTGTTTTGTCTCCATGTCATTTCAAAAATACTCACACACCCTGATGACTGATTTAGTATTGCTACGCTTTAGATCATGAAGGAATGTGAATTGTGTGGCTTCAATTTTTTTTCCTCTAGGAAGATCACAATATTTGGAACATAATAATCATAAAAAAAATGCATACAATAGACTAATATGAATATACTACTATTGGTAAAGATTAATATAACCATACAGTAATTTTTTTTTTCATTTTGCAGAGAATTCATAATGCAATAGGATAAGGTGAGAAGTAAATTATAAGCTATCCAATTACACATATTTATAGATAAAAAAGTGTACATTGAAATTGGAATTGATGCAATTATAACATGATTGCATCCTTAAATTTAATTTATGTTGAAAATTTTGAATGGGTACTTATTAATTTTTATGATACAACAATAGTGAATGTCATTTTTAATATCTTTAAATGGGCATGCATGCAGAGCCGTATAAGAATGCCATTTAAATTCAATTTATGTTTTTATATTGTATGAATGTAACTGTCCATCATAAATTTAGATAATTGTAGGATGAGTTTAACGATTTCACCATTACCATTGATTCATCACACTCAAATTACTAATTTAAATATTGACCGTTTCTAATACATGCTATTAACGGACATTTTCTCTATGAGAGGCGGTTACAAAACATGGTTTTCTTTTAATCATGGCTCAAAATAATAAATATTCAAAATCACATCCAAAACATATAAACATTCAAAATAAGATCAACATTCGACTTGTATATATGTATAGATAGATAGATATAGATATGCGAAACTTTAGGAATTTCCCAAAGAAAGAGAAAGGGCTGTGAGGGAACGTGGGCCTGAATTGTCGCCCGTGAAATTTGAAAGAGAAGGGAGTAATTCCACACAGATAATTAAATCCAAAAAGAATTTATTTAAGATGCATGTATTCTAATTTAATTAGATGATATGATTAGTCTAATAATTAGTTATGTTAATTTATTTTAAAAAAGTTTACCTCTAACAAGTTAAGGAAATCAAGCAAACAAGGTGAACTTTTCTATCTAACGTATTATTTTGGGTTTAAGGCCAAAATACAAATGATGTTTTCAAGCACGTTTTTACGTGAAATTGATATTGTGTATGTTATGTATCCTGCTAATGTTTTATTTTATGAATGCCTATTTATCGACTTTGTTGGTAAAATGCACGGTCTCAAACAAGCTCAAATATTGTAAATGATGAAGGAACTTTGATTGATCGAAATTTACGTATAAAATGTCTTAGTGTTATTGGGGCTTTTAAGGCCAAACCCGAACACCACACGATAAAGAAATTTTTGACATAAATATAACCAAATAACGATATAGTATGAGTCGGGTTGACACGATAAGCCCAAACCTGGACACCAGGCGAAAAAGAAATCATAGACACAAACTAGAATGAGAAGAAACTCTTGATTGAAAAAAAGGCTAGGATTGAAAATCGTGGCAAAGGTAAAGTAGTTATTGCGTCCTTAAATATATATACCTACTTGTTTAGTCTTTCTTGTCGTCGTAGATGAGCGCATCTTTTCCATCGACATCAAAACATCACCATATTTGTAAATTTTGAGAGGAAAAATACACTTCATTTTAGTCCAATCCATATTTTGATGATGATCAAAATCAAAAGCATAATTACCCATTCAGCTTGTAGTCGAGTTGTTTCTTTGTCTTCGCTGTCTTTGCTTGGTGTGCGTAGTGCTCCAAGTGATTGTGGTATGTTGTTTTATTTTCTTTGTTTTTGTTTTGTACCTTTCGCTCGCCTCTCGTTGAGGGTTTGAGCATTTTGGTGCATCTTATGCACCTATCAAAATAAAAAAATAAAAAATAAAAAAGATCTTGTAGTCCATGGTCCAAGGTTGGTCCGACTTAGTATTCCTTCACCAACCAAATGACAATTTCAATCCAAGTCCCAAGCTTATTATTATCCAAATTTTTTTCAATTAATATACAAAAGTTTCTATAAGTTTAAGAAAACCCTATCAATTTTTTTTCGTACGCGTTTGTATATCATCGTTCTAATAGCTATTAACGATGTTACATTTATAATTATCACTTACAAATTTCTAACACATGTCACTTGATATTAGTACAAAGTAGAAAGTTGATTGTCATCGCAACAAAATAAAGACGTAAACACTTTTAATTGTATAACATGAAACATAATATAACTGGATACATATGATCATCAACATCCAAGTAACGTCCGGATGAAATGATTGAAAATTATTTAATAATATAACCGGATACATATGTTATATCTAGCACTTACTTACTCCTTAGCTACGTCAAACAATAATAGTTTCGTTTTGTCATTTTCGTGATAAATATTCCATTTGTTTTTTATTATTAATAATAGACCTTACATTTCACTAACTTCATCTCACTCACATTTTATTATATTGTGACACTATTCTTGGAAGAACGTCGATCTTTTAGCCGAATTATTTTGCCTTTGTTTTGTTTCGACGATTGAAAGATTATAGTATATGCTTGATCAGTTAAGATGAGTTTCAAAATTACGTTTATTACTTAGAATAACAACAAGATAAGACAAATAAAAATAATTTGTCTTTTCTATGCAAATAGAAGAAATTAAAAACTACTCTCTCCGTCTTTGAAAAACATGAACTATTTCCTTTTGAATCCATTCCTGAAAATATAAACTGTTGAAGTTTGAAAACTTCTTCCTCTCTAATGAGATGAGATCCATTCTCCACAAAAATACTTAAAAGCTTTTTCTTTTTTATATCTTTCTTAATATTTTTTTAATTATGCACTAAAACTGGTGTCAAACTAAATGTTAATATTTTTGAGGGACGAGAGGGCGTAAAAAAAATAAAGTACATATTCGAACTATCTATATTTAAAGAAATTTTTAGGCCTAAAGGCACAAAAGAAATCAGAGTACAAAAATATAACATACTTGGGCCTTATAAAAGATAATAGTAAAAAATAATATTCTCGGGCCTAGTAAAAATTAACATAAGAATTCCTCACCCATTTTGTTTTGTTGAGCACACTTATGGAATAATCGACTATTTGCAATAAATTTTGGACAATCAAGAAATCAATTTCAATTAAACCCAACGATATCTACGTTTCATTCTCTTCCACAATCTCCACACTTTAAAATAATGAGAGAACAGACAGTTAGAAGGTAAAGAGTTACATAAGCAAACAATTTACACAAGATAGGTTTTAGAAAGTCCAGCAACACCAAAGGTAATCACAAACTTGGACTCTGTTCAAATTTTTTTGAGCATATACAACACCATTAATAGATGGATGTTAGAAAACAAAATACTACTAATAACGTGGACCTCACGATCTACATTTATGGTAAAATTCATCATCAGTATAAAATAAAAACTTTTTGAGTTTTATGTTAAGAACTTCGTCTTGACATGATCAACAAAAATCATGCATCGATTGAACCCAATAAATATATTTTTTTAAAATTATAGATCCGAGAAATTGTTAGATGTGAAATGCAAACAGTAAGCCAATAATCTCATAAATTATTATAACAAGTAGCATATGAGATCGTAAATGAAAATAATAAAATTAGAATCAACATTATTATATTAAAATTGTAAATAAAAAATATACAATGTAATAACAATGAAAAAAAATAAGTAATAAAACTTTAGTTAATATGAGAATTAAAAATATATACTATATATAATGCATTGTAACATAAATGAATACACTTCTGAAATCAAAAATTTAAAATAAATCCATATAAATTTGCTAAATCAAAGTAATTGACTAGAATTTGGTATGATTTACCTCAACATTACTGGCTATAAAGGAATTAGAGAGAATAAGGAATAGAATATGGAAGTAGAGCTTTCCCATTGTTGCCGTGACAATTGTGTTAAAATTGGATAATTAAAGAAAAAATGAAATGTAAAACCTCCCACTCTCTCACTCACTCCATATAGGCTTGCAAAATATGTGTGACAGTAAACTAAATTAGTGGGGCAGCGGTTACTAAAATGGTCGTCTATAATTTGCACACAATTCAGTAAAAAAAAAACAATTTTATTTAAATAATAATATTTATTTTGAAAGTGCATTTCCTTAAATATCCCCAAAATTTAAAAGGACATTTCCTTAAATACCCTCAAGACATAGATAGATTAGTCCAAAATGAATTTTATATCAGTTTACAATTTGATTGAGCAGCTGTTATTATTAGGGAAAGACTTTATCTTTAGGTGTGACAATAATCCATTTCTAATTTGTCTAGGTTGGACACCAATGCTATTTGCTCTTTGAGATAAGATTTAAATTGTCATAAATTGAGATAAGACATAAATTATCAACTTTTGACGTTTGCTTAGTTATACGATATGATCTTGTAACTTCAGTAAGATTATTGAAGGATAAATATTAAATATACATTGGTTCTTCTTCAGTTAACAATAATTTTGTTCGTGTGACATGCATTAATTGACAAACTTAATTGTGCAAATTACGCTCTTGTATTTAAAGCTTTTGCCAGTGAGTGTTTTTTTTATTTCTCTTGTTTTTGCGTGCTTTTCTTTAGTTCGTCAACTTCTTGTTTAGAGTTTTTCTTCCAAATAACAAAACTGTTCAATAAATTCACTATATTTTAAGTTAGGGCTGAGTGTAACTTCAATTTGTTATTTACATTTATGGTATAGGAAAATTTCAAAGTACATAATTACAAGTAGTACTATTTTTCATCGACACTATATATAGCAATGTCGCTAAATATTTTGAATCAAAAGGGCCCCCACGTTTCACACGGTCCTTTTCCACTTGCCATTAACGTGTGTGCATTATTGTAACACCCATGTAATAGGTAGAAATTTGTCTGAAAATTAGTTCGGACATGACTTTTAATAAAGTAATGTTTAATGAATTAAATGGAAATAATATAAAAAAAATTAAAAATAGAATAAATAAATAAAAAGAGAAAATGAAATATAAAAATTTAAAAGAATTAGTGCTATACTCCCTCCATCACATAAAATAGGCCATTTAGGGTTGACATATGTTTTAATGCGTAATTAATAAAGTTAGAGAGAATGAGAAAAAATAGTTGAAATTGTGTAGTGGATAATGAAACCCATAAATAATTACATAGAAAGAAAGGAGAAAAAGAGTGTGATAAATATATATGAACTATTTTTATAAGACAGGCGAAAAAAAATATACTTTATATATGAGATAGAGGAAGTATTTTTATCGAAAGAGCTAGAAGAGAAGCCATGATAAGAAATATGAATCACTTATCTCGGATGGATTAAGTATCCAATCGCTGCTGCTGCTTGCATGTATAATTAGCAATGCATTAACAATTGAAAACTTGAAGGATATTGAGGCTCAATAGAAGGATTTTGAGGCTCAAATTAACAAGTAAATATTGAATTTTAATTTAATTTGAAAACCTGGAGTATTTTGTTGGATCCGGAAAATAAACAATTTAGCTAAGATAGGCCATGAAAATTATGATGACCAAGCATAGAAATTCACAAAGAAATTAATAATTCAACTTGTATGTGTGATTTGATAGATCTTAACACCATTTTCAATCCAATTTGGGGATAAGGAGGAATAGATAAAAATTTTCAAATTAATCTTCTATTTATAGGTGGATTAATTAATTTATGGTCGTGGTCATTTTATTTTATTACATTTTAATAATTTATCTATTCATTCCAAGTAACCTATTAATTTAAATTAAATTATTTACTTGTGTATGAAGGGAGTACCATAATACTCTTTATATACTAATTGTTCACCAAACTTTCGAATTTATCAACTTTCGGAAAATATATTTGCAGAGACGTTAATTTGGTCCAATAAACTCTCGATAACAAATACAAAGTTCAACTAAAATATAGTACTACTACTAATGAAAATAAGATTAAAATGGTACATGGATGTTGGACACAAAAAGTAAACATGTGAATAAAATTGGAACTAAACCAGTACATATTTTTATCCAATTTAGTCCCCTAAACTACGAACATACTCCATATAGCTAAGAGATCATGGTCCAACAAAATAAACATTAAAATCATGATTATTCCCATTATTTTATTCTATTTGAATTTCATGTTTTATTCCATGAT
Source organism: Salvia hispanica (assembly GCF_023119035.1). NCBI lineage: Eukaryota > Viridiplantae > Streptophyta > Magnoliopsida > Lamiales > Lamiaceae > Salvia > Salvia hispanica. Next base: position 1,243,387 of record NC_062966.1, on the reverse strand, counting down.
GTCTAGCTTAGAAGTTGGAAGAAAAGTTTTCATATGTATTATGTTTAAAATATTAATATTACACTTAACCATATGCTCCATAGTTCTATCAAAATAGTTGCAATTTACTTAATCGCAATATTCTTATAAATGATTTTAGTCGTAAAATCTGTATAATTATTTAAACAACAAAAATTACTAACATTCTGAATGCTTTAATTAAAATCCATAATATAATATTTTATTAAATAGATTATTAATGTTTTGTAAAAGGAATAAATTAATTAATATAAACTTAAACAACCATTTAGATACAAAAGTAAACTATCTTTTTATACTTTTGTAACTAGCTACTATATGGTCACATATAGTATTTCAATTTAAAATTTAAATTCAATTGAATTGTCATACTATTATAGTCTTCGCATCATGAGAATTGTTATAGTATATGTTTATTGACAGTCATGTTACATAAAATTAATTAATTTGGTTTTATATGTCATCAATTAATTCGATACGACAATGCAGGTGATATGAAATCTTACAATATACTAATAAAGTCTAAAGACCAATTATGAAAAAACAATCTCACAAAGAATTATATATAAGCTAAATTAATAATTGAAAAAAAATAACTTCCTGATTTGAATCTCAAAACAGTTATTCTACCAAACAAATAGTATAAGTTTGAATATATAAAATAAGAATAATTGCAGTATTTGAATTGTGAAAATTTATGATAAATTCATAGGTTTTATAAATGAGTTCGTGAGCTTTACATGAGGCGAAATTTAATTATTATAAGCTCGCATTTTTCACAAGAAATTTATTATTTTATTTATAATAACAAATTTATCAATTGAAGTTAAGGAAACATCTTAATTCACAACAAATAATATCTACCTAGCTACAAATAGCTTAGTTTTTTCATGCATTGTAGATCACCATATTTCCCTTCTTCAATTGTGGCTATAAATACATCAATTCTATTCCATAACAAAATCACACTTCTCAAAACACACATATATACACACAGATACACACACACACACACAAATAGAGTGAGAATGTTGCTAAGCAATATCAAGGTTCCCTTGGCAAAGTTCCCCAAAACTATTGATCATAACCACTTCCCCTTTTCCAATATCAATATTGTTGGAAATAAGAAGGTTTTGTCAAGTGGAAAAATGAAAGTTCTATATGATGGGTACACCTACTTCAACTCTCCTTGTCACCCTCTTGAAGCAGAACTGCATCATCAAGAATTCAATGAAGCAGCAGATACTGGGATAGGAATTCTTCCTTTTTTCCAAGGGAAAAACATCCTTCTTACCGGTGCTACCGGCCTTCTTGGCATAGGCATAACCCATCACATTTTTCCTTAAAATAAAAATTAATCTTGATCTATAGGTTTGTTAATTTGGTTGATTTGTAATTGTTTTCATTTTAGGATTAAGATATAGATTTAAAAGATGTGTATACGATGAAACTAGAACTATTGCTTTAAAAGATGAAGAAAAATCACACGTATTTTGAAGAATGAAATAAACATGTCTATTTATTTTGATAATAGGTATGACTTGTTGGTGGATGCGAACATGAGTGCCCCTCAACGATTGATGAGGCTTGCCAAGACATGCGATAATCTCACTCTCTTTGCCCATATTTCTACTGGTACGCAATTCTCTCTTAACACACTTGTCTTTGGAAAATATTCTCGTATTTGGTCTCTCACAAATTTACTATAGTATTAATTTGAAATTGAATTGATAGCGTATGTTAGTGGAAAAAGAGAAGGGTTGATCATGGAAAAGCCATTAATAATGGGAGGGAATGGAAGAAAGGAGGAACATTGTAATGAATCAGCCCTACTTGACATAGTTGAGGAGAATAACTTGATTCTCAAATCATCATCTTCTTCCTCTACCCAACATGATCTTACCAAAAATCTTATAAGGCTTGCCCAAGAGAGGTATACTATAATTCATTTATTCTTATACTTACTACTGATGCAAACGTGTCATAAAAGAATTATTGAACTGATTGATAAAACAAAAAAACCCCAGTTTCTTGAATTCAAAATGTGTCAATAATCTAAAATTAATTGCAAAACAACTAAACTGCTATTTATAAGTGGTTTGAAAAACCATAGGAACTCATAAGGAATGCAAATTCATTGTACATCATGGTATAGTGATGACTTTGATTCCTTGGTCAGAAGCCCATTGCGAATTTCAGGTCATTATTATCCACTAGAAGAACTTCATCATATATCCAATAAATCTCGATAAACATCGTGTATCAGGGCAACATGTTTTGGATGGCACAATTCATATCACATGACTAAAGCTATGGGAGAAATGGTTCTTGATGAAATAAGAGGAGATGTGCCTTTACTTATTATAAGGCCCACTGTTATTGAGAGCACCTATAAAGACCCTTTCCCTGGATGGATACAAGGAAATAGGTATTTATCTAGCTACCTAATTTCATTTCCAACATTTATTTTGCATCATTTTTAATCATGATTTGAATTTAGGATGTTTGATCCTGTCATTATGGCCTATGGGAAAGGACAACTTCCAGGGTTTTTTGGAAACTCTCAAGTGATCATGGATGTTGTAAGTTCAAGTGATTATTAAATGGAATTAATTAAGAATTACTCCTTATGTCCCATTAGAAATGAAACGTTTTCCTTTTTAGTTTGTCCCACTAAAAATGAAATGTTTCATAAAATGGAAACATTTCTATCTCTACTTTTTTATCTCTCTTACTTTACTCTCTCTTTATTAACTCACAAAACAACACTAAATAAAAACTCGTACCGATTTCCAAATGTTGCATATTTAATGGGACGGAGGGAGTAATTTTTTTGGTCAATAGTTTCATTAAGAAATAGTACTAATTCTTTTTTATCCTAATCAGATACCAGTAGATATGGTAGCAAATACAACAATTGCAGCTATTGCAAAGGAGGGAAACATGTATAAGCCACAGCCACAACCTAGGGTTTACCATGTTGCATCTAGTGCTACAAATCCTCTATTATATTCTGACTTTTTTGATTACGTTTTCCATTACTTCAACTCAGCTCCTCTCACCCCATCTCAAAAAATTTCAAGAATTAAATATTTTGACAATTTCCAAGATTTCTCTGAATACACAAGAAATACAATCAATGGAGATGAGAAGATGACTCTAAAATCCCAAAATCAAGCTAAAGCCCAAGCTGCATATGCCAACAAACTTTGCAAGCTGTATGAGTTCATAGGATTTTTCAGTGCAAGGTACAATATCTTGATTAACATCGGGTCTGGATTTCTTAGAGAATTTGTACAAATAAAAAAATATATTTAAAAATATACTATTGTTCAGGTTTGACACATCGAACACAGAGAAGTTAATTGAAGCAATGTCAAAGGAGGAAAGAGTTAGCTTTGAAGTGGATGCGAGAAATATAGAGTGGAAGAAGTACTTTGAGGAAATTCATATTCCTGGTTTGATAAAACATATGATCAATTGCACTATGTAAATCATTTGTATAGAAGTTATTTTGGCAATATACTTATATGTATGATTGTCTTTGTTTTCTCAAATTATTATGGTAATTATATGTTTTGTGAAATATTATTGTTTTGAAACCCAACCAATTAAACTCTTGCAATTGGTGTTTCCATACATGGCCCATACCATTGCAATTTACAAATATTTCAAGTCCTCATAGATCCATTAACATCTGCAGAAGCTCAACAAATATATTATAAGGAAACCAGCTTATTGGATTCTTCATCAATTGGGTTCCAATAAAAGTTTCCTAACAAAAAAAAAATCAAAATGATATGATTGTTACCTACTTTAATAAAATGTGTAATTAATATAATATGATAGAAATTTGTTTGATTTCATTAATTGCTTATTATTGTACAGAAGTTCGTAATAATCGACTCCCTTCTAAGGGTCAACGTTCTAGTTTATCGTGATTTGTGAATGAAGTTTTAAAGTTTGAACTAAAACCTGTGTCATCCGAAATTTTTTTATTTTTATGGGACGTCGGGGAGTACATATTACTTCGACGGTCGTAAAAGTCAATGTGTCATATACATTGTGACATATCAATACCCTAGCTTGGCTTCTGCAAATTTGAACTCTATTTTACCTAATCAAAGGAAAGAAGACCTCTCTCTGTTTTACCCTCCGTAGGCATCTACAAGCTACTAAAACCAGCTGACTTCATCTCCGATGTCAACAACGATGACGTAGTTCCCTTGTCGCAGTACTTAGTGTTGCTCCGAATGCACCACCACCACAAACCACCTTCAACAAGTGTCAACAAACAATGTGGCCAATGAAAGCCACGCACAAACGGAGGGAATACCGGAATATATACTTTATTCATAACAAGTACTCCAATTTTTTTTTTTTTTTTTTTTTTTTTTTTTTCCATTTTGGTACATCAAAAAAAATAAGTCTTTTCCCATTTACAGACAGTACCCCACTATATACATTCTGATACGATAACAAAACGACATGATAAGGTTAAACACAGACACGATAAGAAAACCTTCAACACGACACGAAGACAAATTGAAGATTAACAGTATCAGTATGAACCCAAACAGCACTAGGCAAGGCATATCAATGCCAGTCGACACGATAAAGCCAAATCCGAACAGTAAACGATAAAGAAATGTTCAACACGAACAAAACCAGATAATGATAAAACACAAATTAGACTAACATTATGAACTAAAACAAGATAGTGTGTTTCGGGTTGACATCATAACCCCAAGCCAGGACAGCACCCGACTAAGAAACCTTAGACACGAAGCTAAAATGAGACGACATTCTCACTTCCGAAACTCCTGAGTGAGAAAAGGCTAGGAGAGAAAATCATGGAAAAGGTGAAGTAATCCTCTGCAGCAACCGCATCCTTAGATGAGCCGCATCTTTTCCATTAACATTAAAACATCACAATCTTTGAAAATTTTGACCCGAAAAACACACTTCATTTTAGTCAAATCCATACAAAAATGTACGGATCATTAAGCGGGGCATAAAAAATATAGGGATAAGTAAACTTAGTATATTTACATTTGAGACATAAAATTAAGTGTATTTGAAAATAAAAAATTAAATAATAAATAATACAAAGGCAGGCATGTCCGTTAATGGCAGGCATGTCCATTAATGGATTGTTTCTTCTATACACAAAGGCAGGGCTTGCTAATATTCCTTTTTGCATATGCAATCCGATCACTCGTCAATATATCCAGCTCTCCTGCCATGAGGAATACATCTTAAAATATTTTAGTTTGCGTTTTGGATATGCTTGAGCAAATTAAGTAGACAATATAAGGTGGTATGCTTCAATGAGGATCCTGGATCCGACTCTCATTATGTATACACCCTTGGAACACAAACATGGAGGCGCGTTGAAGCCGGTGCTGCTTCAGGTTTCAGATTCTATTTCGGCATCGGATGCACCATATGTAATGGCAATCTTCATTGGATGGTAAATGATATGATTAAACCCTCCTTATGTGATTTTGATGTTGAAACTGAATGTTTTAGTCTCTGCTCCTCCTTTCTTCTCTACTCCTTGGATAGTTGGACTTGAGTTGACTTTAGGGGAGTTGTCTGTTTTGAGGGACTACTTGTGTTTTTGTTACACATGTGGCGATGAAATTGTCATCGGGTTGATGAAGGAATACCATGTTTAAGTATCATGGGCCATAGAATAGAGGTTGAGTAGTATTGATTTTGATTGGAATGAAATGCCGTTTGTTCATCCTATCAAAGCTTTTGAAAATGGTGACATTTTGATGTTGCTGGACTACAAGAGGATCATCTACTATTCCAACAAGACGAGAACTACTAAACAGGTCGGTATGTTTAAGGATGTAGCTGTAGAGGAAGACACTTTCTATCTTTTGATGTTCACTCCTAGCCTTTTCTCATTCAAGAATATCGGAATTGAGAAAGTTATCTCGTTCTAGTTCATAATAAACTATTAGTCTACATTTATGTGTTTTTGTTTATAGGAGGTGTAGTTGTGTCCAAGGTTTTTTGGTGTTTTTGATTTTCTTGATTTAACTTGCTTTCACAAGTAAGCAGTGACATTTCCTCTTCCATTCTGTCCAAAATAATAGTTACATGTACATTGGCTTATGTTAAACGAAAAATAATATCATTAATGGTACATCTTTGTACTCTGTTATACCTAATCAAGAAATCTTCACAAATCACAAGGTATCTTGCCACCTGACCATAGCTTGAAGCTCAAGCATTAAACACTAACACACCGAACATGCTTATTTTAGAGATTCAGGTAGGCTCAATTATAAGGTGATTTATATCTCCGAATCGGATCGATCAATGAGACTATTTTTTGGTACATTGTTCATAAAAGATGTGTTTGCCCGGCTTAATTGGTTCAGCCAGTCCGGTCCAGTTTTTAAAATACTGTTTAAATGGCTATTGACCCTTTTATGTTTTATAGTAATTTGTATGTGTATGGTTAATGATTTCATGGTCATAGATAACATACTCATAACGACACATAAAAATGATATTAGAAGTTGATAGTTCCACTATTGTAACAACTCTGTGTTTAAAATCGCAATGGTTCATTCGAATGAATAAATTAAACTACATTTTCTATTCAACATGACAAGACCAAACCTGAACACAAACCTTTGAAATGAACCTAAAAATGTAGACTAAAACGAGATCACATTCTCGAATCCGAAACTCTTGAGTGGGAGAAGGCTAGGATAAAAAATCCATGCAGTAAAATAAACCTTCGCATCTGCATCCTGATACATATCGAGTTGTTGAAGAGTTCTTGTCTTATTGGAGTAGTAGACTAGAATAGAACCGTCCAACAACATCAAAATATCACCATCTCTAAAAAGTTTAATTGTTTCAACAGATATATAATGCCTACAAATCATCGATAAATCTAATTCAAAATTACTTATCTTGCATTCTATGGTCCAAGATTCAACGACTTGGTATTCCTTCATCATCCAGATGACAATTTCACCGTTGACAATATCATCATTGCTTGCGTAGTAAACATAACAAAGACAGTAACTCAAAACAGATAAATTCCCCAATCCATCTCCCATAAGAAAGGGGAAAGGGAAGATGCTAAAACATTCCGTTTCAACGTCAAAACCACAAAAAGCCCATAAGTAATTCGTCGAATCATATAGGAGTACTTTCCAATGGAGGTTGCCATTACATAAAATGGGTTGACCCAAGAATCTGAAACCATAAGCAGCTCCGGCTTGAACGGGCCTCCATGTTTCTGTTCCAAGGGTGTATACGTAATGAAAGCTGGAACCCATGTTCGGATTGATCCAAACCACCTTATATTGCCCACTTATTTTGCTCACACCAAATCCAACTTGTATCAATCGATACGGAATGTATATGCAAACAGGAGATTGCATATGCAAACAGGAGGAATAAATTGTATTGATGGTGAGTTGAGTTCCTCCTCGTATAAGTAAAGAGAACTAGGTCGGGCAGGGTTTTGAGTTTGGATTTGTCAAAATCGTCGGAATCGAGCAGATTGAGTCATGCTTTGCAAACGGACTTGCTGATTGCATAGCTTCGGATAGAGAGGCGTGAGAGGATGTCGGTTGTGATTTCTGTTGGTAGATTTGTGAAGAAATCTTGCACCATTTCTGCTGTTCAAACGAGGAAGAGGAAGAGGAAGATGAATTAGCAGCTGCGTTGTATCGCGTTAATAAGATTATAACTTTTATTTTGTTAAGAATCTATTTTTTCCTTTATAAAATTGCAAAAATATAAAACAAGAGCTAAATTAAAAAGAGTGATTTTCTAGCTTGATACATTGGATCTTTTCTTTTGTGTATCTTTCCTAAGTTTAAATCTTTCCTTTTAGTAAAAGCGGTAGAGTAGCGTAAAAGATTTAGGCCATTAATAAAATTTCGAATTATATGTAATGGAAATCTCCATTGGATTGTAAATAATTCGATTCATCCCGTAAGAATTTGTGGTTTTGATATTGAAACCGAATGTTTTAGTATCTTCACTGCTCCTATGATAGTTGAACATGAGAACTTTTTTTTTTGGTTGAACATGAGAACATGTGTGTTGGGATGTTGTCTGTTTTGAGGGACCGCCTCTGTATTTGTTACACATATCCCGATAAAATTGTCATTTGGTCGATGAAGAAATGCCAAGTCGAAGAATCTTGGACCATAGAATACGCGTTAAGAATTAGCGATATTCGTCTGAGTAATAGGCCGATAGTTCATCCTATCAAAGCTTTCAAAGATGATGACATATTGATGTTGTTGAACAAGAATATGCTCATCTACTATTCCAACAAGACAAGAACTACTAAACAAGTCGGTATGTTTAAGGATGCAGCTATAGAGGAATACTTTACCTATGCCATGATTTTCACTCCTAGTCTTTTCTCATTCAAGAGTTTCGGAATTGAGAATGTTATCTCGTTTTAGTTCATAATATTAGTCTACTTTATCTACATTTGTTTTCTTGAATTAACTTGCTTTCACAAGTAAGCAATGACTATAAATTCTCTTCCATTCACTGTCTCAAAATAATAATAACATTGACTCATGTCATGTTCAACAATACGATTAATGGCGCTTCTTTTTCCAAATCTCCTTTTACCAACCCTTATCATTCTATTCTATCACGAACACATAATAAAATCAAGAAATCTTAATAAATCATATTAGAAGAAAAAAGCAAGATACAGTTTTGTACTCTGTTTTACCTAATCAATGGAATGAAGATGTTTATGTGTTTTCCGACACGATAAGAAAACCTTAAACAACACGAACATGATAACAATGTGATTGAATTGTTGTTGCCATGACTCGATAACGTCAAATTGTAAATTAACATTACGAACCCAAACACCACGCGGCATGACATATCAATGCCAGTCGACACGATAAAGCCGAACCAGAACACCACATGATAAAGAAATCTTGACAAGAACACAACCAGATAACAATAAAACACAAGTTAGACAAACGTTATGAACTAAAATGAGATAGTGTGTTTCGGGTTGACATGATAACCCCAAACTAAGACACGAACTAGAACGTGACAACATTCTCAACTTCGAAACTCTTGAGTGACAGAAGGCTAGGAGTGAAAATCGTGGCAAAGGTAAAGTAATCCTTCTTAGCAACCGCATTCTTAAATAAACCGACTTGTTGAGTCTTCCTCGTCTTCTTGCTATAGTAGATAAGCCGCATCTTCTCCATCAAAATCAAAACATCGCCATCTTTGAAGATTTCAATCGGAAAAACACACTTCATTTTCGTCCAATCCATACAAAAATAGTCATCAAAATCAAAGGTATACGTCCCCATCGTGTACTCCTTCGTCCACGAGCCAGCATCTCCGTATTCCTTCATCACCCAGACGACAATCTCAAAGTCCCACGAGTAACAAAAGCACAATTTCTCCTTCAAAACGGACAACTTCCCGAAGGGCGTCCCCAAAGGAAGAGTAAAGACAAAACACTCCTCCACTGGAGGCGCGTAGAAGATGCTAAAACGTTCTGTCACAACATCAAAACCACAAATCTGTAAAGGCTGACGAAAATTCGACACCATCCAATGGAGGTTGCCGTTGCATACAGTGTGTCCGTACGAAAAGAATTTTAAACGAGAGCCGGCCCCACCTTTAACGAGCCTCCATTTACGCGTCCCGAGGGTGTACACGTGGAAGCAGTTGACTCCACCGCCGCGACTTATACAGATAACCTTATATTGCCCACTTATTTCGCTCACACCGAATCCGTAACATAACAAATATCTAAGTGAGATGTATTTCTTAGGGCGGGAGAGCACGATATATTCACGAGTGATCGGATTGCATACGTAAAAAGGCTCTTCGGGATCGCCATTTTCCGGGTGGAGAAGAAGCAATCCATTAGCGGAAATACCTTCCATTGATTGTCTATTTCCGTGAGGGATATCCAAATTAGTGAGCGGATGGTAGTGAAGATCGTGGATCTTTCCCCAAATCGGCTTCGTCTTTGTCTTCAATTTCGAAAATCGAGCAGCGAGTTGAGTTGTTCCCCTTCGTTGAGGTCAATCGGGCTAGGGCGGGTGGGGATTTGATTTTGGATTTGGGGAAATCGTCGGATTCGAGGAGATTGCGCCACGGTTTGCAAACGCATTTGCTGATTGAAACGGTGCGGAGATCGGGGAGGCGGGAGAGGATAGTCTGGTGATTTCCGATGGTAGAATTTTAAAGAAATCACGGCGACGGCCATCCATGTTTAGAAGACAATAGTCAAAGCAAAGCATTTGCAGAGTATACTTTGTCAGTTCAACAGTGAATCTCCTAATTGCAAATATATAATACTCCAATATTCAATGAAAAAAACGTGTTGATTAATGAAGCTGCTAATTATATTATATGGCGTAATTTTCGGATGTAATCTTTACAAGGATTTTAATTGATTAAATATTCCAAAAATTGATCAGTTATGTAGTGTATGTTGGCATGATTCATAATAATATGAATAAAACGCACACATTTTTGTTTAATTCCTTTTTTTCCCCCTTGAATTAGTTGAATCTAAACTAATTCTAATAACCACTTACGTTGGAAATATAAAAAACCAAATTCCTTAAATTAAGAAAAATTAATCACTAAAATTGAGGAAATCCGTACGTATAATATAGAAATCCATTAAATTAAGGAATATCGTATAATATGGTCACAGCTTACAACAAATCATGATAAGGCCAAACACAAACATTAGACAATAAGATAATTTTGGACACAAACATTATGTTGATTAATGAACTAGTAACAGTGGCAGATTTAAGATTTTCGATTCAGAGATATGATTAATAGTCCTACGGTTGAAAATTCTAACAATCTCTTTAATCCTCTTAGTTATGAACATGTTGTATAGACATCAAATAGGTGTAATTTAGAAATAAATGTCTTGATCATAAAGTATGACTGGTATAAATTTTTTGGACATACACAAGCAAGCCCTCAAAACTTTCAACTTCTCAACTCAAATTCCCACGGTATGAGTAGAAAAGATGCTAAAACATTCCATTTCAAGATCAAACCCACATATCCGAATCAAATCATATACCGTCATCCAATGGAGGTTTCAACTGTTGGAGAAGATTACACTGTATCAGAAGGAAGATATGCGTAGATTATTTCTTTACCAATTATAGGAGATATGCAATCTTTGTAATTATGTTAATTAGGTTTACCTTGTAGAGCAATCTCTAGTCCTATATAATAGTACTCCATGTACAATGTAATTATCAGAAAATAATTAAACAGAACCTCTTTATCCATCCTTTTATCATGGCCTCAGAGCAGGAACGATCTTGGCTCAGAACAAAATCATCATAGCCACAATATACCAATTCTCGACCCATATAGCCAAATCAACCACAGAAACCAAATCCTACATCAGAAACAATGTCAGACAGTGAAGAAGACACCAAGAACGATCTGAAAAATCCAACGAGATTAAGGAACAACAAGAATGTCACCATCCCGTTCAAGTTGAACGGGAAAAACTACCCAATCTGGTCTAGATTATATGGTCGTTTTCTCATGGATCGTCGATAAAATGGTCCAGTCTTGTTGGAGAGTTCTAGTCTTGTTGGAGTAGTAGACTAGAATAGAATGGTCCAGCAACATCAAAACATCACCATCTATACAAAAGTTTAATTGCTTCAACAAATGTATAACGCATACGAAAAGATAAATCATAACCATTAGTACTTATCGTGTACTCTATGGTCCAAGATTCATTGACTTGGTATTCCTTCGTCATCCAGATGATAATAACACAAGCAGTCCATCAAAACAGATAATTCCACAATTCCAATTCCCACAAGAGGAGGGGAGAATAAGCTAAAACATTTTGTTTCAAGGTCAATACTACAATCCATTCGACATGACTCGAATCAACTACTATCCAATGGAGGTTGCCATTACATACTATGCACCGAACTGAATTGAATTAGAAACCAGAAACCATGCCAGCTTCAAGGCGCCTCCATGTCCCTGTTCCAAGGGTTTATAAATAATGAGGGTTGGATTTAAGGAATGTATTACTCCCTCCGTCCCGCTTTAGCAGTCCCATTGACTTTTCTACCATCTTTTTGTAAAAATGATAAAAAATAGTTAAAGTCGAGAAATGATAAAGTAAAAGAGATAATAATGTAGATAAGACTCTTCTCTATATTGTCGTCTCTCTTACTTTACCATTTCTCCACCTTAACTATTTTTTATCATTTTTACAAAAAAATGGCAAAAAAGTCAATGGGACTGCTAAAGCGGGACGGAGGGAGTAATACAAATCACCTTATACTGCTCGCTTATTTTGCTGACACCAAATCCAAATCGCATCTCATGATTTGCTCTCACAGGGTAATAGAGCTCGGTATATTCACGAGTGATCAGATTGCATATGTAAATAGGAATACCTTTGTTGTTTGTAAGAAGAGAAGAAGCAATGCATTAGCAGTCATGCCTACCATTGGTCTTGTGTTTCCGTGAGGGATCACCAAATCTGTGAGCGGATGGTAGTGAAGATCGTGGCTTTCCAGATCAGCTTCGCATTCGTCTTCAATTTCGATAATCTTGCACCGAGCTGAGTTATCCCCCTAGTCATTAAATCGAACAAGGGCGGGTGGGGTTTCGATTTTGTATTTTACGAAATCGAACAGACCGCGCCATGCTTTGTAAACGGATTGCAAAGTTCGGATAGAGAGGCGTGCCAAGATGTTGGTTGTGATTTCTGATGGTATATATGTGAAGTAATCAACCTCCATTAATGGACGCAGATTTGGACAGAATAACTGCTTAAACTCGATGATGAAGAAGAAGAAGAAATTAGAGTGTGATTAAGAATTAATTAAGGTTTTAACTTGACTTTGAAAATTAATCTACATTAAATATAAATTAAAATACATTTAAATATATTACATAGACATAAAATACATTTATATAATCCATTCTTTTCTCTTTTTAGTAAAATCCAAGTCATTTATATTTAGATCATTAGCAACTCAGCTCGTTGCCCATCTCGAGCTACTCTCGCCGAGACGAGATGACATCGAGCTAGACATTGCAGCCGAAAAATCCCGTGTCATCTCGTGGGGTCTCTCTTTTTATTATTATGATCAATCAATATGACCAATATGATACATTTGATTAGACCTGCCCACGGTTCATGAACCGGCGGTTTCGGTTCGGAACCGCCGGTTCCGGTTTTGGGAAATATGGAACCGACACCGAACCGTGAGGCTGTTTCACGGTTTTGGTTTCGGTTCGAAAACCGGCGGTTTCGGTTTCGGTTCGGAACCGCCGGTTTTCGGACGGTTCGTAGCGGTTTAGGTTCGGTTTCGCGGTTTCACGGTTTTTTCCGTTAATTTTTTTTGCCATATAGTTTGAAATTATAAAATAAATTGGAACAAGGAAATGGATAGTTTAAATTGAGAGATTGAAGAGAGAAATTCTTGTTAACACTAAAATAAGGTGAGTGTAAGTAAGGATAGAGAGGAGTATTTAATATAGATAAAAATAGAGAGAAATGAGATCCAATTTGAATTTAAAATCAACATTTAAGAATAAATAAATAAATAAATAAATAAAAGAAATGGTGTTTTGTGCAATCAATTTTGAATAGTGCAGTCATCGCCCACCGTCAACCAATCAATTTTGAAGACTCAACTAATCAATTTTGAAGACTACGACATTAACCAATGTTAATTTATTATACTTTATTTAAAGTAATCAATTCTTCTAAGTTTATTAAAAAATGTTGGATAAATATTTATTAATAATTATCCATACTCCATAGATTCCATACGTAAAAAAATATGTTAATTAATAAAATCGGAAATAGTATTATAAAGTTATTACCATAAACCATACAACATAGACTCCATCTTGTAATTTAGTTATTTTTATTTTATTATCTTTTATCTTATGTTTTTCAAATTACCATCCAATTTTACCAAATAGTATTATAAAGTTATTTTTGCTACAAAATTTTGTCCCACATTATTGTTTCTACGGATATTACCAAATCTAAAAATGAAAGTTATTTATATAAGAGTATAAAACTCATAAACCGGATCATTCAGCAATGTTTTATTTAATGGAGTATAGTTTTAATGTAAGGATTAACTATGTTTAAATTTATCATTGCGTTGGCGGTTTGGAACCGTGAAATCGCCGGTTCGGAACCGTCCGGAACCGGCGGTTCGGTCGCGGTTTCGGTTCGAAAAATTTGGAACCTGAACCGAACCACGGTTCTAAAATTCACGGTTTCGATTTGGCATATTTTTCGCGGTTTCGGTTCGGAACCGTAACCGCCGGTTACGGTTTCGGTTCGGAACCGTAATCGCCGGTTATGGTTTCGGTTTTAACCGCCGGTCGGTAAACCTTGGGCAGCTCTACATTTGATACCAATATGACCAGATTTAAACAAAAAGAGAAAACCAGACTAATATTATGCACCAAAAAACAAATGAGATTAACATTATGCATTTGAACCATATTTTAAACAACAGCCACAATATATAGTACTACCTCCGTCCCTGAAAATTTGATACCGTTTCCTATTTTGGTCCGTCCCTGAAAATTTGATACACTTCACTTTTACCATTTTTGGTAGTGGACCCCATATTCCACTAACTCATTCCTACTCACATTTTATTATAAAACTAACTTTAAAAGTATGACCCACATCCCACTAACTTTTTCAACTCACTTTCCATTACATTTCTTAAAACCCGTGTCGGGTCAAAGTGTAGCAAATTTTCGGGGACGGAGGTAGTACTAGCTAGGCTTTACATATAGTGTGCAGCTGGTCGACATCGAACACCACACAATAAAGAAACATTTGATACAAACACGACCAGATTATTACACAACAGAAATATAGACTAATATTATGCAACAAAAAACAAATGTAGAAACTTTATGCACTAAAACGAGATTTTAAACATGAGCCACAATATACATACTAGCTAGGCCGTACATATAGTGTGTGGCGGGTTGACATCGAACACCATGCATAGAGAAATATTTTATACAAACAAAGACCAGATTACAACAAAATAGAAATATATTCTAATATTATGCACTAGAACGACATCACTTTCTTGAATCCGAGATTTTTGAATGTGAAAAGGCTAAGAGTGTAAACCATGGCACTGACAATGTAATCATCTGAAGTTGCCTGCGTGAGCATACCGGCTTTGTGGGTAGTCCTTGTCATGTTGGAGTAGTAGATGAGACACTTCCCTCCAAACAACATCAAAACGTCACCATTTTTGAAAAGTTTGATTGAATAAATAGTAACATAACCCATTCAAAATGAAAATTAAAATCATAATCAAACTCTGTACTAATCTGACACACTACGGTCCAAGATTCCTAGACTAGGTATTCCTTCATCAGACAAATGACTATTCTATCTTGACATGTGTAGGACTAACACAGGCAATCCCCCAAAACATCCAATTTCACATCCTCAACATATCTTAATAGGATCGTCATATGAGCGTAGAAGAAGCAATCCATGAGAAGGGATACCTCTCATTGATGAGTTGTGAGGGTCTGAGGGATAACATATGATGTGAGCGGATGGTAGTGAAGAACATGTTGCTCCACATCGGCTTCGTCTTCGTCTGCAAATTCCAAAATTGTGCACTGAGTTGACTTCATCTCCATTGGCATCAACCAAGCTAGGGCGATTGGGGATTTCATTTGGGAGAGATGGGATTTGACGAAATCAACATACTCGAACAGATTGAGCCATGGTTAGCAAACGCATTTGCTAGCCATGGTTAGCAAACGCATTTGCTGATGGCAACGCTGTTGATAGGGAGCGTTGAGAGGATGTTGGTGGTGATTTCTGATGACATATATTTGAAGAATTTACGTGCCATTAATGGAAAGATCTAGACTAAGCACTTCTCAAACACACCAAAGAAGAAAAAACAAGTGGAAGCAGCGGATGTATGTATGCTTTGTGAATACGAATTGACCCCCTCGGTTCCATAAAAATATACTCTCTCCGTTCCATAAAAATATACTCCTTTTATCGACGAAAAATAGAGCACATTTGCCATATTTAATTGTCCATGAAAAATAGAGCACATTTAAAAAAGAAAAATTTTCAACTTCTTTCTTAGTTTTTTTCCTTCTCTTTTACTAATAATATAGACCCCACCTTCTACTAACATAACTTCTCTCTTAATTTTTTTCCCTTCTTTCATATTTTTCCAATTTCACATTAAAATCAGTATCATTCACAGTCCCATTTTTTTTGGACAGAGGGAGTATGTAATTTCCATTTATATCTGTTCCACAAATATATGTAAATTTTATTTTATATTAATTTAATAATGTAAGTCCACTGTCCAATATCATTTTCATTCTTTCTTTTAATTTACCACGTCATTTTCTTTTACTAATTTTGTCTTAATTCTTATCTCATCTCATTTCACATTTTTTAATTAAATGGAAGGGACGTGATTATTTGCTGCATTGGAAACTGTAAAAGGTCACGAAGGCCCCCTAATCAATCATCGAATCAAGCGTCAAAGTATAATTGAATCGATATGGACAACAGAAAAACCCAAAAAGCGATAATGTCGAAGCAAAATCCCAGCTCTATGATGTCTGAGTCTAATCGGAAGAAGAAGTTCAAAGAGAAAAAGGCCATACTCTTCGAAAATCGCGAGGCGCAACGGCGGAGAGGTAGGAGGAGGTAAAAGGCGATATCTATTGGACATTCGGAAAACTGCAACACAGAGTCCGAGATCTGTCTTGATCTACAAATCTATTCAATCTCTGCTCAGCTTTCACATCTCTCAGGTAACAATTCTCATACTAATTTACATCCATGCTTTTATTTGTTTGTTTAGAATTTTTCATGATTTTCCTAATATTACAACAAGGCTTCGGGAAATGAATGTTTTAATTTCTTGTACATGTAAAATGAAGGAAATTTTGAATAATCATCTTGCTTGTAGATTGCTAGCGTTTCCTCTTTTACCTATAGCATCATGTTCACATATTCAACATATATTGGATTTCTACTTCGTTCATTACTTGCAAATTTATTTTCGGACTGGATAAATGATTGCTAGAAAAATGAGATTGTAGCTTTTTTTCTCATCAAATAATTCTTGTTTTTTGGTTTAGTTTTCTCTGGGAAGAGCAAAGATGGCGAAAATGTTAAGCCGGATTTTTGAGTCATTTTTGTCAAAGGTGGTGGAACAAATTGCTGATAATGCACACAATAATGTGAAGAGTATAAAGGAATTTGAGCTCAATCTAAAAGCTCTGCAGAAAAAGTTGAAGTCATTGTGTGCTAAGGCATCTGATGTTGAGGAGGAAATCAAGAACTCGGAACTTTCTGGTCGAAAGAAAAGGAAACGGGAAGTTGAGGAGTGGTTGGAAGAAGTCAGGTCCATTGAAAAGCAAGTTGTTGAGTTGGGGACTCAAGTGGAATCCGAAGGATTTATTATGAGATTGATGGATGGAGGGTTACCAGCTAAACTAATTGAAGAGGTTGACACACTTGTTGAGCAAAGTCGGAATTTTGGTGAACTTGTCCTTGATGTTTGTGGAAGTAGGGGAGATAAGTTGTTGACAAATGGGATGGTTGGTGAAGCTTTTAATGAAAATTTGGAAATGATTTTGAAACTTTTGGAGAGTGGGCAAGTGTCGAGCATTGGTGTTTATGGTATGGGTGGTGTGGGCAAAACGACACTGGCAAAGCACATTCACAATCGACTCCTCCAACACTCTCAGGGACGTGTGATTTGGGTTACAGTCTCTCAAGAATTTAGTGTTACGACTTTACAAGATAAAATTGCTCGTTTTATAGGTGTGGACCTTTTGGGTGAGGATAATGAAGACATAAGGGCGTCGAGACTACATACAACTTTGTCTCAGATGAAGAATTCAGTGCTAATATTAGATGATGTGTGGGAAAATATTGATCTATTAAAGGTTGGATGTCCCATTTCTGTTGAGTGTTGTAGGCTGATTATAACTACTCGCTCCTTAGAAGTGTGTCGTCAAATTTGTTGCCAAAAAGTGATTCAAGTGAAAAATTTACATCATCATGAGGCATGGGAATTGTTCAAGGAAACTCTAAGAAATGAGATAGAACTTGATTCTTCGGCAGAAAGAAATTGCCAGATCTGTGGCAAAATTGTGTGGTGGTCTGCCTCTAGCAATTGTTACAGTGGCTGGAAGCATGAGGGGCGAGAGAGCCATTCATACATGGAGAAATTCTTACCAAGAACTAACCGAACGTGTCTCAGGGAATGATGGCATGGGAGACGGTGATGTTTATAAAGTATTGAAATATAGTTTTGATCGGTTGAATAGGAATCATCATAGTCAGAGTAATGAGTTCAATACATTGCAACACTGTTTCCTGTATTGCGCGTTATATCCTGAAGATAAAGAAATAAAGAGAGAGAATTTGGTTAGAGAGTTCATTTCAGGAGGGTTGGTGGATGAAAGAAAGACAAGGAGAGCGCACATTGAGCAAGGACATTCCATATTGGATAAATTAGTGAATGTGTGCTTATTGGAAAGTTGTGTTGTTCCCAATGACTTTGGTGGTTCTACGGAATGCGTGAAGATGCATGATCTTGTAAGAAGTATGGCATTGAAGATATGTGAGGGGAAATATATGGTAAGAGCAGGTGATTTGTCTTTGAAGGAAATTCCCAAAGAAGCAGAATGGGCAAAGGATCTGGAGAAGGTGTCCTTTATGAAGTGGCATAAGGAGAATTGAAGAAGGAATGTCTCCCGATTGTCCTAAGCTCTCAACATTGCTTTTATGCAATAATGCAAAGATTGTTTGGAGTTTATCTCAGATTCATTCTTTTCTAAAATGCAAGGACTATGCACTCTTGATTTGTGCTACACTAACATAACGAATGCTGCCAAACTCAGTCTGTGCCATGAAGAGCCTCAAGGCATTGCTCCTTGATTCGTGTTATAAGCTAGAAAATGTGCCATACTTGGGAGAGATGAAACAACTCAGGGAGTTAAACCTCTCCAAAACAGCCATCAAGGAAGTCCCTCGTGGAGTTGGGGAATTATTCAATCTCAAATTCCTCGCATTGGATGCGCGTAAATTGGAGATGCTTCCAAGAGGATTGTTTCTTAAACTTGGGAATCTTCAGCACTTAGAATTACCACTCCATATACAAGTAGTGATTGAAGAAATTGAGAATCTAAAACTGCTAGAGGAGTTTAGTGGAAGAGTGAAAAATGTGAATGAATTTAATTCTTTTATAACAAGTTGGGAAAGTCGGGTGCATGACACTTGCTACACAATAGGAGTGGGATCATATTATAGAAGTTTCTATTGGAATGTAGGAATACAAGTATGTTATAATAAAGAGTTGATCCTGTCTGAATGCAACCTTGAAGATGAGAGAGTATTTGCAGAGGGAATTATGCAGCTAACAATCAGTGAATGTAAATGTGTGGGTCCGAGCATATACTCTGTGGATGGATTGAAGAAATTGAGAATTGAAAGTTGTGGAGGAATAGAGTACATTTGGAGGAGTGATTATCATCTCAAATATCTGCTCTTGAAGAAATTGAACTGGTTGAGTTGGATGCTATGAAGGGGTTGATCGAAAAGGGGGAAATAGGAGCATCAGCTGCACTTGGCACAACCTGTGTTTTCCTCTCTGACAAAGCTAAGAATTGAAAAGTGTAACAAGATGAGGATACCGCTATCAGGAGTTCCCAACCTTGAAGTTATTCATATCAGCAAGTGTGAAGAAATAGAAGAGATATTCGAAGATGAAGGAACAAGTTCCCTCACCCTCCCTAAATTAAAAACTTTATGGTTACGATAAGCTGCCAAGACTGAGGAAGGTGGGGATACTACTATCAGGAGTTCCCAACCTTGAAAGATATTATATGAGAAAGTGTGGAGAAATAGAAGAGATGTTCGATGATGAAGGAACAAGTTCCCTCGCCCTTCCTAAATTAAAATCCTTACGGTTATATGAGCTGCCAAGACTGAGGAAGGTGGGGATATACTATCAGGAGTTCCCAACCTTAAAGAGTATTTGTTTGGCAAACTGTGGAGAAATAGAAGATGTGTTTGATGATGAAGGAAGTCGTAGCCTAAACCTACCGAAATTAAAACAGTTGTACTTGTATGAGCTTCCAACACTGAAGAGCCTATGCAAGGGAACAACCAGCATTTGCCACTCCGTTGAAGCTATCTTCGTAACAAAGTGCCCAGGATTGATGAACAAACTTCCTGTGGTTGTGGATTTGGCTGTGCCTCGACACTGTAAGATAAAGTTGAACCCAGAATTGTGGGAATCATTGATATCGGACGATCCCAACCTCTCTCGTTTCTTCTCTAAAGGCTGATAAAGTTTTTGCGTAATACTGCACAGATTTTGGCGCAAATGTTTTGAATGCATAAGCACACCCATGTTTCCTCAAGTTCAGAAATTAATGATAGACTGACTTACCTCTAACAGACTATCATCAAACAAGAAAATTGAGGGGGTTATTACACCATTCATATAAATTATTTCTTCGTTGTTTGATATTGTTACAAAAAGTGTGAAGTTTGCATATATTTGTACTTCTCTCAACCCACTTTCAATGAAACATTTCATATTTTAGCATATGATTGTATACTCTCTATGTTTCATAGTAATTGAGGCGTTTCTTTTTGGCACGCATTCTAAGAAAAATTGTGTTAAGTGGGCTAAGTAAATGAAGGATAAAGTAAGAAATGAAAAAGGTAGAGAGATGAAGGGAAAATAAAGTAAGAGAGAAGAATATGTTGACTTTACTAAAAAAAGGAAATGACTCAATTACTATGGAACGTATCAAAATGACAAAATGACTCTACTACTGTGGAACGAAGTGAGTACTATTTTAATATTTGATATGAATGTAGTACATAAAATAAAAGAAATAACTAAAGAGGAGATAGATGTGTGGATGAAATAGAATAAGACATACAAATAAAGAAAAATGTAATACTACTATTTACAAATGAAAAAAAAGCAAACTATTTGAACGTATAAATAGTTCATCAGTTTCGATTATCAAAACATAAGTATTCATAAATGCAAACAAAAAATAAGAAAAACAATAACAAACCAGTACTTCATTAGTTTTGGAATTGCAACATAATTGTTTATAACTAAAAATATATTTTTTTAGAAGTAGACATGATAAAACGAATAAAATAAAATCATAATTAATAAATGCATTTTCATCAAAATTAAATTCAACAGTACATGATAATATTTTGAAAATTATAAAAAAGAAATGAAACTCAAAGTCATAAACAAAAATATCTTATCTAGTAGTAGAATAAATCAAATTAAAGAAAAATTAATTAATATATAAATTTAATTACTTAATTAAAAATAATAATTTGGACAATATATATTATACAAAGAACAATAAATTAGTAGTCCATATTAAACCTTGTTTTTAAAACATAATAATATAGCTCTCATTTTTAGAACTCTATTCAAATTTTTAAAAAAAATTAATTATAGATTTTTGTACTATATATTTTCTTCTATTCAAATTATTATTAGTTGAAAAAAATAATTACGTGCTATGTTCAATTCGAAATCTTTTAATTATTTTTTTTATCATTTATACAATTTTATATATATATAATTAAATAAAATTTTACAATACGAATTCAGTATAAGATTCTGAATTTTTTGGATCCAAATAATTTAGTATAGTAAATTGGTATACTAACAATTAACTAATCAATAAATTAATGAAAGTAAAATATAAATCTCAAATAACACATGAATTACACTATATAAACACTACATGAAAAACGCCTCATCCTCTCTCCTCCCATTGTTGAAATTCATAAATTAATAAAATAAAATATAAATTCCAAATAACACATAATGGGCCCTAGAAACCCTAATGAAAAAGGCGTCTCCTGTATTCTCTGTCTCACGCCTCCTCTCTTCCTCTCCCTTCAAGTAAAATTCTATTTAATTAAAAAGGCTGTCCAGTACTAAAAATTTAGTGCATAATTCATTACTTAAAATCCAGATTATATTGAGTAAAAAAAAAAATACTAAAAGCCCCACTAAATATTAAACTAAAGCCCAAACAATATACATCGAATTAATCAAACCCTAAAGCAACATACATGCCTCCATCTCTCTCAAAGTCTCTTCCTCCCTCCTCCCAATCGGCGGTGGAAATCATCTCCTGCCAGAACACCGCTACTTCTTCTTCGCCGGCTCTCCTTCCACACCGCCTCGCCGCTCGTCCTGCTGCGCCTTCCTCACCCGCGGCGCTGCTCTGCCTTACCCGCCTCACCCGGGTGCCCTGTCTCTCGTTTCACGCATATGCCGCCATGCTGCCGTTACCGTCGGTAAAGATCGGATCTTTGAAGTGGCGGTTAGAGATGCCATAAAAGGGAGACCGTTGCAGTACATCTCTCTCTACTTCCTCTTCTCACCTTTCGTCCCCATCTCTCTCGCACTGGACCCCTCATTTTTTCTCGGCCAGCCGCCGCCTTGCCGCCACCACCCCTCCTCCCTCAGCCTCGCCACGCACGTTGTCCGTCGTCGGAGCTGTCGCCGGATTTCAAGAGCTGCTGCAATCAAAATCCAATTAATGTCAGAAAGCAGTACCAAAAGAATGCAGATTCAATGGTGTGTAAGTGATCTTCTTTGGGAAGCTATCACTATCATTTCATTAGACCAATTTTTTGCCAAACAATGTCTACTTATTCTTGCCCAATGATATTTGTTTCCCTCTCTCTTCTCTAATCTGTCCCCTAACCCACTAAATGTATTGACACACAATCCTTTAATATCATTCGTATATGTTACTGCCAACCCTTTCATTGATTCCTCCATATACATAACTGCCGTAAATCATGAAATTCATTAACAAAATCATTTTTAAATCATGAAATTCATTAACAAAATCATTTTTAAAATAATGCGCTAAGAATTCTACTGCATTTGTTCAAGGTAAATATCTCTCTTCTCTTTCCCTTTTCATTATATACACGAAATTTTAGGACTAAACGGGGCTCGCTGGTTCCGATCATCGCTCTTATTTCTGTTTCAGCCGATGGAAAGAGGCAGTGGCGGAGCCAGAAATTTCATCATGGGGGTCCAAATTTAAACTTAAAAAAAATTACAATACATAAATTAAATTATAAGGTTCAAAATATAAAAGTTAAATGTAATCACATTATAATATTTGTCTTCTATTCTTCATTTTCTGAAATCGCTAAATAATTGTTTCATTGGTAACTTTAACAAACACATCCTTTTCCATATAAGGAACTAAGCAACCATTCAACTGATGAAGAATCAACGGAAGAAAGTTTCTTGAAATAACGATCCATATACCTACAAAAATAGTCAACACTGATTAAGTTTGCAAAATATAAATCATACACAAAAAAAGATAAAGTTCATCTTATGCTTCACAACTAAAAGAATATAAGAGTAAACAAAATATACAATATGCTCAAATCTAAAATGTTGTTGTCACAAATCAAATAGTGTAAAACTATTAATACATACACATCAAATTAAGAATAGGGGTTAAAGAATTTCAACACAGAACCGCCGTAGCCATTGAATTACATAAGCTATCTTCTTTCTCGCCATTTGAAATTTATGTGTACCAATTTAGAGCTTGAATGTGATTATTTAGGTCTCAATTTACATAGCTATTCCAAACTAAAAACAACATATATAGAAAAATCAATTGAATTATATTTGAGTTTCAAAACATACCTAGTTTTAGATAACTAGATTTCAGATTACGCTGCAGAAGGAGTAGAACTGCGGCAGAAGGAGAAAACTAATTAAGAGGAAACGATTTATGGAGTATAATTTTGCTGAAATCTATCTTTAATATTATATATGTTATAATTATAATTAGTGTGAAATTACTAAAATACCCCTAGGTTTTTAAAAAAATTAGTGGGGGGATCATGGGGCCCCCTGGCCCCACCCTCCATCCGCCCCTGGAAAGAGGTATCCGACGTCTAACTCATCCTATTCATGACTGGTCTAGTACTTTCCTCGAAGGTCATCTCTAGATTCTTGTGGATTGTGTGATGTTCGGATTGTGAGAAAATGAGCAGAAATTGAAATATGGAAAATAAGTCATAACAAAACTTGATAGAGATAATTTGTTTTTCATTCCATGAATTAACCCAAATCTTTACAGAGATATATATAGAATCTAGAACAGGTCTAGCTATGCACTAAACAATCAGTTACATGAAGTGGGTAAGTGGTATGAACGTGTTGCACCGTGACAAACTGATGCGACGTGACAAACCGCTCCATAGCATTATGTAGCACATTCCACGTCACCTCTCCAACTAGGATTCATTTGATGTGCTGGACCAATCACGGTAGATTGAGCTGGAGCTAAGACAGTGTGTCGATCATCAAACTTTCTGTTGAAACCCAATAAAAGTGGACAGAGATCTGTGCAAATTCAGACCATGAGAGGCTTTCTAAATTTGAAGTAGACCATTTCTTTTGACGGGTGTGCCTCCACTTCGAATTATGGTATCCATATGTTATAATCCATATTTATATTTCAAATAGAGTGTCGTGAACATCTTTCAAAACCTTTTCATTTCCTTTTTTCGTAATCTTTGAACTTCCCTTAACAAATCATTCATTGCATTGCTGAAACCTAATTTAATGCAAAATATGAAAAGCCATTGTGCAAAACTGCCTGCTGTTACAAATTCATTAGGAGTAAAAAATAATTGTAATAAATAATAATGGGAATTTACGGTTTTAATTTCATTAAATGTATTATAATCTTATTTGAGCAGTTAATTACAAACCGGTTGTTAAAGACGTATAAATTGTGTAATAAAAAATAATTTTATTTCAATTATAATTTTCCTTTAAAATGACATTCTTGTAAATATTTCCAAAACTCCCCTTTATATGTATAGATTACTAGTATCACCCACGTGTGATGCACGACCCATTCTATTTTATTTAAACTTATTTTATACTGTAAAATAATTTTATAAATTCATAAAAATATCATTGCATGAATTCTGAAATCATAAATATATAATAAAAAAAATATTAAAAAAATGTAAAATCAAACAAAGAAATAAAAATAACACATATACCGAATGAGAAACAATATTATTATTTTAAATTCTAAACTCATATAACCAAGTAAGTTTTATAAACTAAAAATTGCACACAAATCACATATCATTTAAATCACTTTTAGTTCTATACTACAAAAAATTAATCACGAACACATGTAAAAATAATGTATAAATATATATTAGAAGATAGCCAAATCGATCAAAATCATCAACAAAAATACAGATCAAAATCATCAATAAAAATACAGCAAAATAGCATGGAATATACAACCGATATGCATGCATTTAGCCGGAAAAAAAAATGGTTGCATACCCTAATATTATTCCCCCATCGCCTACTTCCCGTATAGCTGCTACCACCCATACCACGTCCAGGAAAGACAAATGAATAAGAGTTGCCATGAACCTAATATTCATATGGAGCGCTACATGAAAAAATTATACATTCGACACTTCACAATAGTACATGAAGAAAAGGAAAAAAAAATACATAATTAAACTCGACACTTCAAAACATAAATCACTTCCACCATAAAGACCTGCAAAGAGAACAAAGAAGAATTTGAAAAGCCGTGTTCATGCACGGCCGCAGCAAAGAGGGTCACCCCGCCTGCTATAAAGTACGAAATTATTTGTTCTTTCTCTAGCACTCTAGTACTCAAAACTGTGTTTGGGAGCACAGCTGAAGAGTATAAATTGTAACCCTCCAATCTTGAAATCCTGCATCATTATAAAGCATGAAATATATTTAAGAGTTAGAAAACCAATTAGGTTTTGTTTTCAAGAAGTATAAAGACATTATACATAAGTCCTACTCCTAAAAATACACACTAAAAATGTAGAGAGTTTGAGAAAAGGGAAAATACTTTTGTAGTTGTGTAGTTTCATCTACAATTCTATGTCATTTATAGTCACAAAATGAGAACATAAGGAGTCATGGAATTAACACGACATAAATTACAAAATTAAGATGGTGGAAGTTATAAGACAGACCATTGAAAGAATTAAAATGGCATAATTGGAATGTAACTCCTCTTTTTATTAAAGAGAACGTATTAAGTGCAACATTACCACTAACTATACAACTAATCACTAACTATGGAAATTAAATAATCAACTAACACTTAATCACACGTTTTATATATTTTTAATTCATTTAATATCTATTTTAAATGGCCATTTGACTAAATATCCCTAAATTTCCTCTTATGTCCCTAAACACCCCCAAAATTCTCATTTTATATATTGTATAGATTATACATAGATTAGGGCTTTAATATATCTTTTAATGATGATAACATTTTTTTTGTTAAAGAATCTATTTTTCCTTTATAAAATTGCAAAAATATAAAACAAGAGCTAAATTAAAAAGAGTGATTTTCTAGCTTGATACATAGGATCTTTTCTTATGGGTATCTTTCCTAAGTTTAAATCTTTCCTTTTAGTACAAGCGGTAGAGTAGCGTACAAGATTTAGGCCATTAATAAAATTTCGAATTATGGAGTTTAAATAATACTTAAAATTTATATATTTTCATTTTACAAGATCTGCTTCTGGTTTCTAATTATGTCGCAGTGGATGCATTATATGTAATGGAAATCTCCATTGGATTGAAAATAATTCGATTCATCCCGTAAGAATTTGTGGTTTTGATATTGAAACCGAATGTTTCAGTATCTTGACTGCTCCTATGATAGCTGAACATGAGAACTTGTGTGTTGAGATGTTGTCTGTTTTGAGGGACTGCCTCTGTATTTGTTACACATATCCCGATAAAATTGTCATTTGGTTGATTAAGAAATACCGAGTCGAAGAATTTTGGACTATAGAATACACGTTAAGTATTAGTGATATTCCTCCGAGTAATAGGCCGATAGTTCATCCTATCAAAGTTTCAAAGATGGTGACATATTGATGTTGAACAAGAGTAGGCTCATCTACTATTCCAACAAGACAAGAACTATTAAACAAGTCGGTATGTTAAAGGATGCAGCTATAGAGGAATACTTTACCTATGCCATGATTTTCACTCCTAGTCTTTTCTCATTCAAGAGTTTCGGAATTGAGAATGTTATCTCGTTTTAGTTCATAATATTAGTCTATTTTATACATTTGTTTTCTTGAATTAACTTGCTTTCGCAAGTAAGCAATGACTATAAATTCTCTTCCTTTCACTGTCTCAAAATAATAATAACATTGACTCATGTCATGTTCAACAATACGATTAATGGCGCTTCTTTTTTCAAATGTCCTTTTACCAACCCTTTTCATTCTATTCTATCACGAACACAAAATAAATTAAGAAATTTTCACAAATCACAATAGAAGAAAAGAGCAAAATACAATTTTGTAGTCTGTTTAGGAAATATAAAAAACCAAATTCCTTAAATTAAGAAAAATATAAAGAAATTACGTTGAAAATATAAAAGACCAAATTCCTTAAATTAAGAAAAATTAATCACTAAAATTTAGGAAATCCGTACGTATAATATAGAAATCCATTAAATTAAGGAATATCGTATAATATGGTCACAGCTTACAACAAATCATGATAAGGCCAAACACAAACACTACACAATAAGATAATTTTGGACACAAACATTATGTAGATTAACGAACTAGTAGCAGTGGCAGATTTAGGATTTTCGATTCAGAGATATGATTAATAGTCTTACGGTTGAAAATTCTAACAATCTCTTTAATCCTCTTAGTTATGAACATGTTGTATAGACACAAATATAATGATTAAACAAGATATCAAATAATTTAGAAATAAATGTTTTGATCATAAAGTATGACTGGTATAAATTTTTTGGACATACACAAGCAACCCATCAAAACTTTCAACTTCTCTACTCAAATTTCCACAGGATGAGTAGAAAAGATGCTAAAACATTCCATTTCAAGATCAAAACCACATCTCCGAATCAAATCATATACCGTCATCCAATGGAGGTTGCCAACTGTTGGAGAAGATTACACCGTATCAGGAGGAAGATATGCGCAGATTATTTCTTTACCAAGTATAAGAGATATGCAATCTTTGTAATTATGTTAATTAGGTTTACCTTGTAGAGCAATCCCTAGTCCTATATAATAGTACTCCATGTACAATGTATACAGAACCTCTTTACCGATCCTTTTATCCAACACATACAATGAATCCACCTAAACATAATCTGTAACCAGAAGCAGTACCAGCTTGAAGGCGCCTCAATGTTCCTGTTCCGAGGGTGTACATGATAACCAGAGTTAGATCGATTGGACCGATTGATACAGACCATCTTATATTGACGAGACACGAGAGAGAGGATTGCATACATAGCATTTCAAAATAAGCTAATTCTAAGTACAGAAGAAGCAATCCATTAGCCATTGATTCTGAGTTTCCCTAAGGAATATCGATCACTATGTGCTGATGGTAGTGAGAGATAGACCGGCTCCATCTGATAAAGCATTAGTTTGAAATATGTAGTCAAAATTTATTTTTCTCATTTATATCTACTTAAACGTAATCATTTTTTACTATATGAAAATGGTTAGAATTGAATATTGTATTTATAGTAAAATAGTTTCTTGATATTATCCTCATAATCATTGAATCTATATCTTCATAATAGACATCTTTAGAACCATACACAATATATAGACAACATCCCAAAATATGTATAGTAGCTAGGCCTAGCATATAGTCTGTATGTTGGGTCGACACGATAAGACCAAACACGAACACCACACGACAAAGAAACCTTAGAACCCGAACACTACATGACAAACAAACCTTAGGTTCCGAACACTACACAACAAACAAATCTTAGAACCCAAACACACAAATGTAGACCAATACTACGAACTAAAACGAGATCACATTCTCAAATCCAAAATTCTTGATTGAGAAAAGGCTAGGAGTGAAAATTAGCGCACGAATGTAATCCTTCGCAGCTGCATCCCTAAACATAGCGACTTGTTGAAAAGTTCTTGTGTTGTTAGAGTAGTAGATGAGACGATCTTCGTTCAGCAACATCAAAAAGTCACCATCTTTGAAATGTATAATTGGATCAACACACATCAAATCCCTATCAAAATCAGAAACAATAGTACTCAACTTGTACTCTATGGTCCAAGAATCTTCGGCTTGGTATTCCTTCATCATCCAGATGACAAGTTCATTGTCGCGTGTGTAAGAACAACAGAGGCAATCCCTCAAAACAGACAGATTATTTCCTCCCGGAGGAACAGAGAAGATTCTAAAACATTCTGTTTCAACATCAAAACCACAAATCGACATGTTATAACTCCAATCACATACTATCCAATGGAGGTTGCCATTACATACCACGTTTCGACCATGAAATCCGAAACCAGAAGCAACGCCGGCTTCAACATGCCTCCATATTCCTGTTCCGAGGGTGTACACGCGATGTTCAGAGTCGGAGCCACGGAGCGTATTGATACCGAGCACCTTATATTGCCCACTTATTTTGCTCGCACCAAATCCAAAATTGAACACATGATCCGGGCTGTAGTCCTCGGGGCAACAGAGCTCCGTATATTCACGAGTTATCGGATTGCATATGTAAACAGAAATACCCTTTGTGGATGGTGAGTTCAGAAGAAGCAATCCACCATCAGTGATACCTTCCATATTTTCTCTATTTCCGTGAAGGATCTCCAAATCCATGAGCGGAATGTAGTGAAGATCATGGCTCTTCTCCGCATCGTCTTCAATTTCGAAAATCGTGCACCGCTTTGAGTCTTTATTAGGCATCAGGAGAGCTAGGGCGGGTGGGGTTTTGATTTCGGATTTGTGGAAATCGTCGGAATCGATTAGATTGAGCCATAGTTTGCAAATGGACTTGCTGATTGCGAGGCTTCGGATGGGCAGACGTGAGAGGATGTTGGTGGTGATTTCTGACGGCAGATCACCGAAGAAATCACGCTCCATTAATGGACTCATCAATCACACTGATGAAGAAGAAGAAAGAAAAGAGGGCAGAGCAGCAATTTGGGGCTTTTCATAAGGTTTAGTTTTACTTAAATATTTAAATATTTTCTCATAAAGTTTATGTTAAATGAGTACAGTGCGGAAAATAGTTAATGCATGTCTCAACTAATAAAGCAACTTTTTTCACGAAATGTACATGACAAATTTGGACTTAAATACTTTCTTCATTTCCTAAGAAACACTCACTCCGTCCCCCATAATTTATCCCCATTTGACCCGGCACGAGTTTTAATAAATGTAGTAGAAAGTGGGTTGAAAAGTTGTGGCATATGAGTCCTACTTTTATATATTAGTTTTATAATAAAATGTGAGTGGAAATAAGTTAGTGGAATATGGGATCTACTGCCAAAAATGTTAGAAGTGAAAGGTGACAAATTTTTAGCGACGGACAAAAAAGGAAATAAGTGACAAAATTTTAGGGACGAAGGGAGTAGAAACTTTTACTTATTAATTTGTTACTCCATCCGTCCCAAGGGTTTTAAGGAATTGGTAGAATGTGTAATTAATGAAGTGAGAGGTGAAGTGTGTAATAAATGAAATAAGATGGTGGGGTGAGATGATGGAGTGTGTAATAAATGAAGTGAGATGATAGAGTGTGTAATAAATGAAGTGAGTTGGTTGAAGGTGAGTCCCTCTTTGACTTTTTGGTTTTTTATTTTTGTTTTAATTTATTTTAATATAGATAATGACATTTCGGTGTAATTTTAGTGAATAATGGGGTAAAATTTTATGTGCAAATATGGTAAATTCTAAATGTTACTCCAAATGTGGGATGAACTTTTATGGCAAAATGTTACTACAAATCTGAGACGAGGGAATATTCAAGAATAGAAAAACTTTCCATTTTTAGTAAATGGATCCTATATTTCATTGTGAGAGCACCATCACGACCTCAGATTAATCCACCTCCACTTAATTCAGTGTTGAGTTTGATCCATCCTTGATCTGGGGGCTTCCCATTTAACCATCCGGGCTCTCTTCCCATTTCAAATTTACCTTTTTCCACCCCTATTTCATTAAAAACATAAACTAAAATCAACAAATTATGACAATAAAAGAGAAAAAAGTAAGATACAAATGTCTAATCTGTTTTACGACCTAATCAAAGGAAGACATGTTTAATGTTTTTCTCTGTTTTCCTCCGTAGTTAATCTACAAGACACTAAAATCAGTTTACTAACAGATCCCTCCGCGTCAGCCCTAGGTGCCAGGGGCCGTTCGATGGCCATGATCCTAAAGAAATCGAAGAATCACACAAATGGAGGCACAATTCATAATTAGACATTTTAACTGAAAATCTACATTGCTCTTAACAGTGGGTAAAGGGTAATGAATTAGATACATATACTAGGTAGTAGCTAGGCTGGCCGGGTCGACACAACACACATCACAATAAAGATACTTCAACACAGACACAACCATATAACGACAAAACACATTTAGACGAACATTATGAACTAGAACGAGATCACATTCTCGACTCCAAAATTCTTGAGTGAGAAAAGGCTAGGGATGTTGTTGAAATCAGAGAAGCAATCGAACATGAAAGCTGAGCTAAGTGTGAAAGTAAGGTTGAAGAAGAAGAGATGTTGCAGAGTAAGTGAACTTCTTATTGAGTGAACGAGAATGAAGTTACAACTGCGGAACTGCTTCTGCACAAAGCTATTTACACTACTTATACTCTAGCAAAACAAGAGTGTATGAGAGCTACACTCAATCAGTTACAACAAACTAGAGCAACTAACTACTAACGGCTAGATGCCAGCTCAAAAGTGAGCCTAAGTCTTGATTCCATATGCTGCAGCTCCACCTTGCTCCCATGCACCATCAGGTGCTGTGCATGACCATAATCCACAACAGATGTAAATCGTGAAAGAGGCAATGTCATCCTCCGAAGTTGCATCCGCAAGCAAACTGAATAGTTGAATAGTTCTCGTCTTGTTGGAGTAGTAGATGAAGCACGTCTCTTCCATATAAGGAAAACATCGCCATTTTTCAAAATTTTGATTGGATAAACACAAATCATATTAACACCAGAACCATAATCAAAATCAATACTAATTTGGTATTTTATGATCCAAGATTCCTCGATTTGGTATTCTTTCATCAACCAGATGACAACTTTATCGTCCAATCTATAAGACAAACAGAGGCAGTCCCTCCAAACATTCAACTGCACATCCACAGCAAGTTGATCTAATGCTGGAGCAGAGAAGAGGCTAAAACATTCTGTTTCGAGATCAAAAGCACAAATCCGAAAGATTCGGGCGGAATCATATACTGTCCAGTGGAGGTTGCCATGTATACATGCAAATAGAATGTGCATGCAGAAGTAGGGCCGGGATCAACGCGCCTCCACGTTCCTGTAACTGAAAATGACGCACCTATTTTGCTTACACCAAATCCAAAACACATCACATAAGCTGAGATCAATTTAACAGGGCATCAAAGCTCGATATATTCACGAGTGATCGGATTGCACATGTGACTATGACGCACCACCGATCAGTATAGAAGAAGCAATCCATTAGTTTGATGAGCTCGATATATTAATGGTGGAGATGGAAGAAGTAGCTGCTGCGTTGTGTGAATAAGAATTTGGGCTTCTTCTCTTCACTTTTTTTTTTTAATATGTATTTTTTAATTTTTGTATTTTTAAATTTGAATTCAAATGACATTTCAAACCAAAATCATGGACAAAGCACTCAACTTGCATTCTATTTATTGTCCAAAATTCCTCGACTTGATATTCCTTCATCAACCAAATGATGAGAAATTCATATTCCCATGTGTAAGAAAGTCGCTCAAATATCAAAACCCCAACCAAATATATGGAGGATTGAAACTTGAACCAAATCATCTACAACGGTTTACAGAAATTTAACCCATTGAGTACATAATAACTGAAGAATTCATCAAATTAGCTCTTGATGTGTCAACACAATGCACTCACGATAAATAAACCTTTGGCACAGACAACCATATAGCGATAAAACACATGATGTAGACAAACATTATGAATTAGAAAGAGATCACATTCTCAACTCCAAAATTCTTAAGTAAGAAAAGGCTAGGAGTATGAATCATTGAAGAGGCAATGTCATCCTCTGAAGTTCCATCCGTAAGCATAGTCTTGTTGGTGAAGTAGATGATGCACTTCTCTTCCATAAACATCAGAATATCGCCATTTTCGAAAACTTTGATGGTTCAAGTCCTTGACGCGGTATTCCTTCATCAAAATTTATTTTTCACATTTATATCTAAATAGATGTAATCACCTTTTACTATATGAAAATGGTTAGAATTGAATATTGCATTTATAGCCAAATGGATTCTTGATATTATATCTTGCTAGCAAATTCAATCTTCTATGTACCATCTAACATAGACAAAAGAAATTCAAAAAACAATGAAGTATTTAATTTTCGATAACGGAGAAATAGCTCTTGAATTTTCTAAATTTCATTTGAATTTAGGAACCATATTCAAAATTTAATCTTACAGGGAAGCAGGTATCTGAAATCATCTTTTCATA
Source organism: Salvia hispanica (assembly GCF_023119035.1). Classification (NCBI taxonomy): domain Eukaryota; kingdom Viridiplantae; phylum Streptophyta; class Magnoliopsida; order Lamiales; family Lamiaceae; genus Salvia; species Salvia hispanica. The sequence goes on along the minus strand of NC_062966.1, from coordinate 1,209,655 downwards.
GCCTTTATGAAGAAATTATCAATTTAGATCCTTCAACAGTTACATCATTTTTCTTTCTTCGTTTCTTCATTTTTTCATGTTCATTTAGATTACGTTTATGAAATACAATGAGATTATAGACAACCTCCAAAACTGCATATACTAGTGTATGGACATCGGGTGGATAGAATAAGTGAAAAACCAAACACTAGATGTCAACGATACCTTAGAACCCAAAAACTACACGACAAACAACCCTTAGACACAAACATGTATCAGCACAAACACACAAATGTAGACTAAAATTTTAAGAACTAAAATGAGATCACATTCTCGAATCCAAAATTCTCGAGTGAGAAAAAGCTAGGTGTGAAGATCAAGGCAGTAAAGTAACTCGCAACTGCATCCTTAAACATACCGACGTGTTGTATAGTTCTTGTCTTGTTGGAGTAGTACATGAGCCTATGCAATCTTGCTATGTACCGATTTCCATTCGACAACATCAACATGTTTCCATCATTGAAAATTTTAATTGGATCAAGAATACGATTAAAATAAAAATCTAATACTTATCTTGTACTCTATGGTCCCAGACTCCTCGACTTGGTATTCCTTCATCATCCACATGACAAATGCTTTGTCACAAGTCATGTAAGGATAATATAGACGGTCCCTCAAAACAGTCACACCACCCTCACCAACTACCACATGCACATGAGGACTAGAGAATGTGTAGTCTGGTTTTTTAAACACTAGGTATGTGTGAAACGCCAAAACTTAAACTCGTTGTAGCAAAGTTATGTTTCTAATTATATTCTTATGTACGCCCATTTCTATTCATAGACAATAACCCACAATATATGTACGAGACCGACAGGATAACAACACAACAAAAAAAAGTAGAACCCAAACACGACACGATAAGAAATCCTTCAACACAAACACGAACAAACGCAATAATAATGTGATTTGATATGTGTTGGTTCGACTCCATAGCAAAATGTTGATTAATATTATGAACTAGAATGAGATTATAGGCAACAACTAGAATAAGATCATAGGCAACAACCAACAATATATACACATGCTGGGCTTGACATACCAGGCGTGCCTAGTATACCTAAACACATAGACCACACGATAAAGAAAACTTCTACACGAATACAACTGGATAACGACAAAACACAAATGTAGACTTACATCATGAACTAGAGCAATATGTCAACATCCAAAATATATATGCTAGCTAGGCCTAACATAGTGTGTATGTCGGTATTGACACGATAAGACCAAACACGAACACTACACGATAAAGAAACCTTAGAACCCGAACAATACATGACAAACAAACCTTAGATTCCGAACACTACACAGCAAACAAACCTTCGAACCCGAACAAACAAATGTAGACTAATATTATGAACTAAAACGAGATCACATTCTCGAATCCGAAATTCTTGAGTGAGAAAAGTCTAGGAGTGAAAATCAGGGCGTTGAGTTGAAGCACAGATCTATCCCTAAACATACCAACTTGTTGAAACGTTCTTGTCTTGTTGGAGTAGTAGATGAGACGTTTATCGTTCAGCAACATCAAAATATCACCATCTTTAAAAAGTTTAATCGGGAAAACATAGTCATAATCAAAATCCAATTCCCAATCAAAATCAAAACCCATAGTACTCAACTTGTACTCTATGGTCCAAGAATCCTCGACTTGGTATTCCTTCATCATCCAGAGGACAATGTCATTCTCATATGGGATACAATAACAGAGGCGGTCCCTTAAAACACACAAAAACCAATCTCGATATCGATCTCTCATGGGAGGAATGGAGAAGATTCTAAAACATTCTGTTTCAACATCAAAACCGCAAATCCACATGTTATCACACAAATCATATACTTTCCAGTAAATGTTTCCATTACATTCAACGGTTAGATCACAAAAAAAGTTGAAACCAGAAGCAGCCCCAGCTTCAACACGCCTCCATGTTCCTGTTCCGAGGGTGTATACATAACGGGAGTCGGTGCCCTTAATGATGCAGACGACCTTATATTGCCCACTTATTTTGCTCACACCAAATCCAAAACGCAACGAATGATCCAGGCTGTAGTCCTCGGGGCAACAGAGCTCCGTATATTCACGAGTTATCGGATTGCATATGTAAAGAGGATTACATTCTCTTGATAGTTCGTTGAGAAGAGTCAATCCATTAGCAGTCATACCTTCTGTTGTTCCACTGTTTCGGCGAGGGAGATCGAAATCCGTGAGCGGAATGTAGTGACGATCATGGCTCTTCTCCGCATCGACTTCGTCTTCGTCTTCTTCTTCGTCTTCAATTTCGAAAATCGAGCACTGAGTTGAGTCCCTCTCATTCTCCTTCAGCTTCAGGAGAGCTAGGGCGGGTGGGGTTTTGATTTCGGATGTGTGGGAATCGATAAAATTGAGCCATGGTTTGCAAACGGACTTGCTGATTGCGAGGCTTCGGATGGGCAGACGTGAGAGGATGTTAGTCGTGATTTCTGACGGTAGATCTCCGAAGAAATCACGCTCCATTACGGAAGAAGATGCAGAGCTGGGAATTGGGGCTATAAAATGGAAATGAAGGCTTTGGTGAATATTTTATGTATTTATAAAGTAATAGTAACGCAATTATTTTTCCTTTGTTTATTTAAGTTCATTGGAAAATGAGTAGTTATTTTGATGTTTTCCATTTTTTTATATATATTATATTTTTTCTAATTCAGGTCCCTAGAAGGGTAAAAATAAAATAGTACATTATGGACTAATTTTAATGTTCACTCAGTGATAAAATCAGAAGGATTTGGAAATCATACTCTTTATATTCTAATTTAAAAACTACTCATGTTTTACTCTAAGTAAATCATTTTTCTTTTCAAAAAATATATTTTAAATTATATATTTCTAAATATAAAAATATCATTTTCTTTATTTTTCCATCTCTTTTATTTTACCATCTCGATTTCATTTACAAAATAACACTAAATAAAATATTATATTAGAACATAAATCCTCCACACAGAGTGGGACAAAGGGAGTGATTACTTATGATTTACACAAAAATAAATAAATAAATTGTGGAGATGGAACAATTACATTGTTTAAAAACTTTGATTAAAAATCACAATCCCAATCAAAATCAAAACCAACCAAGGAACAATTAATATGAATAAAATATTATGCTTAAATTATATCCAATATATAACTCAAATTTTACACTTTCAAGCCAAATTCAATAAAAAAATTAAATATTATACTCCCTTCCTCCTGTGATGGTTGGAGTTAGGGACCGCCTTTGTTTTAGCTATTGCACATGGGGTGACGATGAAATTGTCATCTGGTTAATGAAGAAGTACCAAGTCGAAGAATCTTGGACTATAGAATATAGGTTTAGTACTATTTATTTTGATCCGATTAAATTGTCGTTTCTTCATCCCATCAAAGCTTTCAAAAATAAGACATTTTGATGTTGGACGAGAAGACACTCATCTACCATTCCAACAAGACAAGAACTATTCAACCAGTCGATATGTGTAAGGATGCAGCTCGAGAGCATTACTTTACTTATGCTAAGATTTTCACTCCTAGCTTTGTCTTGCTAGAGAGTTTTGGGTCTGAGAATGTTATCTCGTTCTAGTTCATATTATTAATCTACATTTTTGTGTTCATATGTTATACGAGTTCATAATATTAATTTACATTTTTGTGTTCATATATTATACGAGTTGTGTCCGTGTCTAAGGTTTCAAGTAGCTCATGGCTATTCATGTTCCTTAAATATTGGCTAATGTCTAACAATAAGAAAAGCATTTAATTTCCAACAAAAAAATACTTCAACTGCCCAAATAGTGCTTAGTGTTGTTCCGAATGCACCACCTTCAACAAGTGCCAACACAGACAACGTGGTCAACACCGCCACCACAACCACCCGTGCTCTCAACCCCATCACTCGCTGAAGCAGCCGAGGGAATTATGCAGCAGAGGCGCGCAAACACTGCCCTTATCCGCACAGATAAGGAAGTGAAGATTGCCCATTACAGACAATTCAAATTATGCTTAAATTAAAGCCAGTTCAAAGTATTTAACTTTTCAAGCCAACTTAGAAAAATCATTTTCATGCAATTATTATCATATATACTCGTTTTCAAGAAAAAACTGAATCAGCCAGCAAAATGAGAAATATGACCAATTTATGCTAACATTATAAATAAATCCTTCCTAATCACATTTTACATTCACACATAGCACAAGTAACCAAATACTGCAACATCCAAAGCAATGTGTCTTGGTCTGTTTGTTCAACATATGAGTCCTCGTCCCCCATTACATACACCAATTTTATATAAAACTGTCTTTAATTAACATGTTTTCAATGTTTATAATCTTTTATTACTCAATTATTTTTAATATAATGTATATCAAATTAAAGTTATAGCTTTTATGAGTAAATAGAATATTTATATTTTGAAATAAATGAAATTAAGAAAAACGGAAAATAGCAAGAGATGAGAGGGGAAATGGGGGAAGACAGAAGGAATCAGAGAGAAAATAAAATATAAAGATTAAAATGACAAAAAAATCATAAAATAAAAGAGTAAAATGGTGCCAAATTAGTGCAAAAATAGTACTCCCTCCGTCCCAAGATAAGTGACCTACTTCTTTTGGGCACGGGATTTAAGGAATTGTATTTAAATAAGTTAAAGTGGAGAGAGTAAAGTATGAGAGAGGAGAGAGAATAAAGTAGGTGGAGAATAAAGTAAGAGTGATGACTTTTTACTAAAAATGGAAATAGGTCACTTATAGTGGGACACCCCAAAAAGGAATACAAGTCACTTATCTTGGGACGGAGGGAGTACGAAATAAGAATAAAAAATAGTGCGAAAATAGTGCAAATAGTGCAAAATGGGGCAAAATAGTGCGAAAATAGTGCAAAAGCACGATAGATAGAAACATTCCTAGATGAAGATAAATATAAAACTAAGCCCCAAATTAACATTAAACTAAAAGAGAGAAGAGTCTTTTGATGCCGGCATAGTTAAACCTGATCTGATCAGTAGTAAGGATATGATTCTTTATATTTACCTACAAACTCCGACAACAGATCTCGCAAGTCCTTTCCGTCCCAAGTATACTCCCAAGTCACTACATCACGTCATCACCGCCATCTAACATGCCGGAATCGTGATTTAGTTCATCCAACGTCCCATAATTCACCACTTTCACCATGTGTCCTGCTTTCGGGATTTTCGAGTCACACATCCAAGCAATTGTCTGATTCAATGAGGCTAGTCACACAAATAGCCTCCCCACTTTCTTGTGATTCGTGATGGTGACACTCGCAAGCGAAGGGTTACATTTGATGAGCAAACATAGCACAAGTAACCAAATACTGCAACATCTAAAGAGAAACAATGTGTTTTTGCGCATTCCTTCGTCTGCTGGTGCAACGTCGCCATCGGATGAAGACTCATCAGATGAAGATGAAGAAGCCTGCCCGGGAACATAAGCTGGTAGTTCCAGAAAAAGTTCCACCAAGGCTCCACCATTGCTGAATTTCACCCTCACTTTCCAATGCGAGGAACTGCAGATGCTACGAGGACATGTCAAGTCCATCGAAATAGATCTGAGTTCCTTGAAGTTCTGAAGGAATGAGAAGAACCCCAACTCCTTAATCGGCGATGACTTGATGAATTCAATCATTTCTTCACTGGTAAAGCCTGCCAGCTTAGGGAGAAATTCACAGATTTCATCCGCTGATTCAGTAGAGCGTAGTGTACTTGGAAGAGTCAAATGAACAGATCTCAATTCATAAATAGCCAAAGCAAAACGCTTCGAGACAAGGGAGTATCTACACAGATGCTTTAGGTCTTCAATCCGGCTTAATATCAACAAGAGTAGTTTTCCTTCTTCCATTTTCGCTTGTTTCATTTTTTTCAAGGTCAAAATCCTAACAATCTAACATGTCATAAATACATACCCATGTAATGTAAGGACTTAGGCAATAATACATTAGACAACGCGAATCGTGCATGAATTGTGCATAAATTACAAACTATACAAGACATTCCAGACATGAATTCCTTACAGTCAAATAAACTTCCCAAACCATAAAAATAAGTTCAAGACACAGACAATCCTCGACACGACTCCATGATAGCAAGATCTAAACAAGATAGTATCAAACATGAATACGGAGATAAGAGATTATGACAAGGCACGAAATGGATAACACAAAACATGAAAAGTTGATATAAATTTAAATGCGAAATTGCCAGATCTAACTAAGATGCAGGTTAACAATACTAATATTGCATAGATCTATTATTACAGTCGAGTGCAATAAATTAATACTGAGAATTTAAAAAAACCTCTCGGTAAGAAGTGAACAAAATCTCCGATTACAAGATCCCACACTTGGACGCTTCTATCCAAAAGAAGAAACCATAAAATAGGATGCCCAGTTATTTCGATACGAAGATCAAACAAACTAAGCTTAATCGAAAGAAATGGAATGAAGAACATGGGGGAAATGTTTACCTCTTCTGCGGCTATGTAAAAACAATAGAAGCAGGGGCGGCGAAAAACCTATATTTCGTTACAAAATTTGGAACGCTTTAAGCATATTTATATAAGAATCGAAGGTCATTCTCATATTGTCTTCCATTAAAACATGACTGGTTCATATATAGTTTAGAAATATGCATTTAATCATTTTTGCCAATTAATTCAGCCAACCAGCCAGCCTTTTCCACTAACACAAGATTCTTTAACCCGGAATGACAACATTACTTTTTACAATAGTAGAATTATGGAGGCAGATATTTAGGCCTGTCACATAGTGAGTGTCTGGTCGACCCGAAAAGGCCAAACTCGGCCACACACTGACAATGAAACCCAAGACACAAACTAGAAATGCAGCACTTTCTCAAATCCAACACTCCTGAGTGAGAAAACGCGCTCTGCATCTTAAAGTGACCAAGTTCTTGAGCAGTTCTAGTCTTGTTGGAGTAGTAGATGAGCTTCTAAACAGACATATCACAATCAATATCAAAATTCCAACCAAAATCAAGAATACATAAAGGGGTGTTCGGTTTGCAAGTTAGTACCTGGGCTTGACATACCATGCGTGCCTAGTATAACCGAACACACAGACCACACGATATAAAGACCTTCTACACGAATACGATTGGATAACGACAAAACACAAATGTAGACATACATCATGAACTAGAGCAATATTATAGACAACATCCAAAATATATATGCTACATATAGTGTGTATGTCGGGATCGACACAATAAGATCGAACACGAACACTACATGACAAAGAAACCTTAGAACTCGAACATTACATGAAAACAAACTTTAGATTCCGAACACTACAAAGCAAACAAACCTTCGAACCCGAACACACAAATGTAGACTAATATTATGAACTAAAACGAGATCACATTCTCGAATCCAAAATTCTTGAGTGAGAAAAGTCTAGGAGTGAAAATCAGGGCGTTAAGGAAAAATGCAGATCTGTCCCTTAACATACCGACTTGTTGAAAAGTTCTTGTCTTGTTGGAGTAGTAGATAAGATAATATTCGTCCAGCAACATTAAAATATCACCATCTTTAAAATGTTTAATTTGGATAACACAGTCATAATCCAAATCCAAATCCAAATCAAAATCAAAACCAATAGTACTCAACTTGTACTCTATGGCCCAAGAATCCTCGACTTGGTATTCCTTCATCATCCAGATGACAATTTCATTTTCTTGTGTGTACCAATAACACAGTCCCTTAAAACACACAAATACCAATCTCGATATGAATTATTTGGGACGGAGTAAGTAATAAAGTAAGAAAGAGGTAAAAAAAAGTAATTAAAATATTATTAGTGAAAAATGAGTTACATCTCACTAGAGAGAAAAGATTTTCCGATATTAGAAAATACATATTCTTGCGGAACGGACTAAAAAGGAAATAGTGTATATTCTTACGGGACGGAGGTAGTATTATCTTTTATGTGCACGAGCATTCTGAAATCGGACTTATCAAATTACTTTCATCTTTTTATATTAGAAAAAAGTATCATCTAAATAATGACTTTTGATTGACTTCTGATTTATTCCATAATTTATAAAATTATCTTATTACATAATAACTTTTGCACATCTCTTAATGTTCTAATATAATTAAAATTTTTAATGAAATTTGTTATTTAAATCATGATTTTTGATTAACTTTGGATATATTTAACATCATTCGATATTATAATGGTTGATTTTAGATAAAAAAAATTTCATTTTTGAATAATGTTTTATATACCTTTCTAGGGCACAGGGCTTAGGGGGAAATTATGACTATCAAAATGTGTCTCTTTCCATTTATAGGCCGCACCCCACCATTAGGAAAGCCCGATATACCGAGCCTGACGGACCTAGCACTGGATTTCACCGAAATTACGGCGGCTCATCATCTGACACAGCAAAAGCTCAAAAGCACGCGCGCGCGCACACACACACACACACACACACACAAATTCTTATAGTACATTTATTATTTGTAGTAAAGTTACAATTATTTTATTTTGATAAATAGGCGGCGGAAAAAGGTGTTCCTATCAGTGACTGTGCATATGAAACATTCATGGTATACCACAATAAAAATAGCGAATTCACATATAAGAAGATTGCGGATATAGACGTAAGTTAAGTATATTATAATTAGGTATGTATATTATATATTTCACTTATTATGCGTATAACATTTATTATCATTCACATTAACTAGGCGAGAGTTAAAGAAATTGCTGCCACCCAAGGTGAAGATGCCAATATGAATGAGATCTTCATCAATGAGGTTATGAGAGGTCGTCATGAAAAGAAGAGGGATGGATGGAACGGGAGACCTTGGACCAAACCTCGTGGATAGTTTTTCTGCGCACACTACAACAGGGATGAGCCAACAAGTAGACCGTCAGTGGATATTTGAGATGGAACAGAAATTCAATGCAGAGCACAAGATGCGAATGAAACTAGAAGAAGAAGTGAAGTTGTTAAAAGAAAGGATGGATCAGTCGAGTCACTCTACTTCTAGCTGTGATGATTCTATAGAATTAGGAGATTGACATTTGCTTTTTAATTTATAGTCTATTACAATTTAAGCTTATCATACTTCTTGTTTGTTTTTTTTTGGAAAAATACATTATACTTTATCAATTACTATTTTTTCTCTAAATTTATGTTCTTTATTTGATAATTTGTTGGTTTGTTGTAAGCTTTGTTTTAACGGGATAAGCAAATGAATAATGAAAACAATAATGTGTAACTTGAACTTAGTAGCAGAATACCAATTGGTGATTTTTAAAAAAATTATCACATCAGAGTCGAATTGAGCTTGCTGCTAATTCGCTGCTAATAAATAGTAGCGAACTGATTATGTTACTAAAGTTTTCGATTCATGCTAACTTTAGGGAGGAAAAAGTGTGCTGCTAATCCATTGCTAACAATTGTAATGGACTAAGTTTGTTGCTAATATTTTCGATCCCTTTATTGATGCCAATAATTTAGGAGCGGATTTGGTGCTTTGTTAATTAGTTGCTAACAGTTAGTAACGGACTAACTTTGTTGCTAAATTTTTCGATCCCTTTTTGATGCCAATAATTTAGGAGTGGATTTGGTGCATTGCTAATTTGTTGCTAACAGTTTGTAACGGACTAAGTTTGTTGCTAATTTTTTTGATCCCTTTTTTGATGCCAATAACTTAGGAGCAAATTTGGTGCGCTGCTAATTCGTTGCTAACAATTTGTAACAGATTAAGTTTGTTGCTAATATTTTCGATCCCTTTTTGATTCCAACAAGTTACGAGCAAATTTGGTGCACTCCTAATTCGTTGCTAACAATTTGTAACAGACTAAGTTTGTTGCTAACATTTTCGATCCCTTTTTTATGCCAACAATTTAGGAACAAATTTGGTACATTGCTAATTCGTTGCTAACAATTTGCAACATACTAAGTTTGTTGCTAAATTTTTCGATCCCCTTTTGATGCCAACAATTATCAAAAGACAAATTCTGCTACTAATCCGTTACTAAACCATTAGTAGCACAATTTTGATAGTTGCTAAATTTTAGCAACAAGGAATTTACAAGCAGTGTAGATATGTTGCTAATCCGCTGCTAACCCATTTTACTAGCGGAATTATGAGAATTAGCAACACAATTTTTTGCTAGTAAACCTGCAGTTTTTTGTAGTGACGGATAAGAAGAAATTAGTGCACATCGGGTTTACTTGATAAGGCCAAAGCGAACACTACACAACAAAGAAACCTTAGAGCCCGATCACTACACATCTAAGAAACTCTACACAAAAATGTAGAACTAAATCAGGATCACCTTTTCAATTCCAAAACTCTAGAGTGAGAAAAGGCTAGGAGTGAAAATCTTGACATCGGTAGAGTAAACCATCCCATCACTATCATTGAAGATATTGACTTCCTGAGTAGTTCTTGTCTTGTTGGATTGGTAGACGAGTCCATTTTCCAACAAGATCAAAACGTTACCATCTTTGAAAATTTTAATGGGAGTTTGACCTAATGAAAGGAAAACGCTTCTCTCTGTTTATAAGGTACTATAATCAGCTCAATACATCTCCGACATCAACAAGAATGATGAAGTTCACCGTTTCCCGTGTTTCCCGGAGATAGGCTACCAGAGTCTGGCTAACTGGCTGTCTTCAGTGAAGAGCACGAAGAGGGCAATAAACAAAAGTCCCAAGTTCTAATAAAAAACATTTAATAGTCCAAATAAAAGAGGCATTCGAGTTTGATGACAAACACTAGTAACACATTACAGATGCATCTACAATGGTTTATAGAAATTCAACCCATTGACAAGAATTGAAATACATAATAACCGAAGAATTCATTAAATTAGCACATGATTCACACCTAATACATGTTATAGGGCATGGTAACAATTTAGCTATTCATTATACAACAAAATACACCCATGCATTGTCAACACGTATATATGGCGACTTGGTCGACAAAATGCACTGCACGATAAAAAAATCTTTGACGACACGACCATACAACAACAAAACACATAGGTAGACAAACATTATGAACAAGAACGAGATCACATTCTCTACTCCAAAATTCTTGAGTGAGAAAAGGCTAGGAGTGTAAATCATGGCAAAGGCAACGTCATCCTCTGAATCTCCATACGTAAGCATACTGAGTTGTTGAATAGTTCTCATCTTGTTGGAGAAGCAGACGTCGCTATTCTCAAACATAAACATCAAAACATCGCCATTTTTGAAAAGTTTGATGGGACAAATATCCATAAGATTCCAATAATCAAAACTAAAACCATAAACCAAAACCAGAAATCAATACTAAACTCGTACACCATGGTCCAAGATTCCTTGACTCGGTATTCCTTCATCAACCAGATGACAACTTTATCGCCCAATTTGTAAGACAAACAAAGGCAGTCCCTCAAAACATCCAACTTCACATCCACAACAAGTCTAAGTTCAGCAAATCCATCTTCGGCAGGAGCAGAGAAGATGCTAAAACATTTTGTTTCGAGGTCAAAAGCACAAATCCATAAGACATGAGCGGAATCAAATAATGTCCAATGGGGGTTTCCCTTGCATACAATGTAAGCATTGAAACAGAATGCAAAACCAGACGCGGCGCCAGCCACAGCGAGGAGTGTGAGGGAAGTTGCATTTAGAGGGAAATACTTCGATGGAAACCAGCGCTGCTTCTTCCATAGTCCTCGGAGAGTGTCGGCGGCGACGTAGGTGCCAATCCACATCATCGGCGCCTCGAGGAGCCTCTCGATCGTTTCGTCCTTGTCCGCCGCCTGAGCGGTTGCTTCCATTGATAAATTTGAATAATTTAATTCTTTGAGAAAAATGTAAACAGATTTGGGGAAATAAGTAATGTTGAGGGGAAATAATCTATAAGTAAAATTGAAGAGGCAAAGAAATTAGCATTTTATCAAACAGTTCTCATGCATCAAATAAATGTTTGGAAATATTTAGGAATAACATCTTGCCAGGAAAAACGTTGATCACCTTTTGTGTACAACATTTTGGGCTGGAACAAATAGCATATCACTTCGACCTTTTATCGAACAGTTTCCAAATGGTAAAAATACATATGAATATTTATTCATGTTTCGAACACTAAGGGGAAATTTCTTATTTTTCAATTTATACTACAAACCAAAAAGTAATCCAGTGGCATTAAAATCAAACAGATTGCGCACAGGTTTTAATTCGAACAAGAGAAATTAGTAGTTGAGGCATTTCCTCAAACAGTTGGTGTGCTTGAAGATACAAGCATATTACAGGCTTCGATTCCATTTTGACTCAACATCGAACAGACTCAAAATCATGATGTTATGCGGAATTCCGCCAAACATCATATGTACAAGCCAGATAATTGTAAACCAAACAAAAAATGCAAGGTTTAGTGGAAAAGAATGCATGCTAATAAAACTTCAACTATCATGACTGAAATCCTCAATCCAAAATTAATGTTCTCTCTTTGGTCACACAGTTGGTTAACTAACCTCCTTATCTCTCCAGAATGCTTATCTAGCAGTTTACAAGCAATATTTGTAGCTTCAAGATCTAGCTCGATTATCGATGAATACAAACGGCTCCAAACGATGAAAATGGCTCAATGTAGTTAAGCAACAAAAAACGGTTATAACTAACTTTATTCACCGACTAGTTGTAGAAGATTGCTCAGCCAAATACTAACAAGTAATAACCGAAATATACACATAGGTGGTGTTCAGTTTCCTAGATAAAATAGTACCAAGATACAATCTATGATTGAGTTGTGAGATTATTTTAGTTATAATTCATTTAAGATTGAATTGTGGGATTGAATCTCATGAACCAAACACATTACAAATTTAATTCAAAATATAATCTTGCAAATCGAACGCCTTTTTAAAGTACAACTTCAGTGAGGTCGATTCCATTATGATAATTTAATGTCAATAAGGTGACCACTATAAAAATTATTGTGATGTATTCCCCTTCCTTTATGTCATATTATTTCATTTTAGACCGTACAATTATAGCTAGTCTTTTCATTTTTTATACAATACAATACATTTATTTTCCTTTACTATTGTTGGAGTCTATGCCTTTATAGATTACTAGCCATTTTAATTTCAAAATTTTATAAATTTATAGAATAGAAATTGTTCATAAGATGTATTCCCAAAGGGGTTAACCGATAGGCGGGCCAGGGACCTATATAATTACTCCCTCCGTCCCCGATTAAGAGTCACACTTTTCTATTTTGATCCGTCCCCAATTAAGAGTCACACTTTATTTTTACCATAAATAGTAAGTAGGTCACACATTCCATTAACTCAATCCACTCACATTTTATTATAAAATCAATATAAAAAATGGGTCCCACATTCCACTAACTTTTTTAATCAACTTTTCTTTATATTTTTTAAAACCCGTGTCCAGTCAAAGTGTGACTCCTAATCGAGGACGGAGGGAGTATTTTATTTTGAAAATTAAATGATTTTTGTAACAGCCCTTCTTCCTAGGGTACAACAAATGCGACGACTGCTACCAAAACAGACTTTAAGAATTCAACATAGGCTAGGGTTTCATTTAAAGAGTTTGACCAAAGTATTTAAAGGTATTATCAGAGCATTAAAACAACAACTTAACTTAGAAGCTTAAATAAGAAAAGGAATGTATCATAAATTACGATAAAAAATCTCAGGAGTATGACATAGTTTCCAAGATAAAAACCACAAGATAGTCTAAGGCCTCTA
>NC_062966.1:1081706-1195732 GCF_023119035.1 Salvia hispanica | reverse complement strand
ACCCATGTAATGTAAGGACTTAGGCAATAATACATTAGACAACGCGAATCGTGCATGAATTGTGCATAAATTACAAACTATACAAGACATTCCAGACATGAATTCCTTACAGTCAAATAAACTTCCCAAGCCATAAAAAATAAGTTCAAGACACATACAATCCTCGACACGACTCCATGATAGCAAGATCTAAACAAGATAGTATCAAACATGAATACGGAGATAAGAGATTATGACAAGGCACGAAATGGATAACACAAAACATGAAAAGTTGATATAAATTTAAATGCGAAATTGCCAGATCTAACTAAGATGCAGGTTAACATATAGTGTGTGCCGGACCAACGCGATAAGGCAAACACAAATACAACACGATAAAGAAAACTTCGACACATACACAACAAGATGATAATGGCAAAACACCCATGTAAACTAACACTATTAGCTAATTTACAAGATTACAGATAGTGCACATCACATCAGGTCTACTTGATAAGGCCAAAGCGAACACTACACAACAAAGAAACCTTAACGCCCGATCACTACACATCTAAGAAAAACTCTAAGAAACACAAAAATGTAGAACTAAAACAGGATCACCTTTTCAATTCCAAAACTCTAGAGTGAGAAAAGGCTAGGAGTGAAAATCTTGACATCGGTAGAGTAAACCATCCCATCACTATCATTGAAGATATTGACTTCCTGAGTAGTTCTTGTCTTGTTGGATTGGTAGACGAGTCCATTTTCCAACAAGATCAAAACGTTACCATCTTTGAAAATTTTAATGGGAGTTTGACCTAATGAAAGGAAAACGCTTCTCTCTGTTTATAAGGTACTATAATCAGCTCAATACATCTCCGACATCAACAAGAATGATGAAGTTCACCGTTTCCCGTGTTTCCCGGAGATAGGCTACCAGAGTCTGGCTAACTGGCTGTCTTCAGTGAAGAGCACGAAGAGGGCAATAAACAAAAGTCCCAAGTTCTAATAAAAAACATTTAATAGTCCAAATAAAAGAGGCATTCGAGTTTGATGACAAACACTAGTAACACATTACAGATGCATCTACAATGGTTTATAGAAATTCAACCCATTGACAAGAATTGAAATACATAATAACCGAAGAATTCATTAAATTAGCACATGATTCACACCTAATACATGTTATAGGGCATGGTAACAATTTAGCTATTCATTATACAACAAAATACACCCATGCATTGTCAACACGTATATATGGCGACTTGGTCGACAAAATGCACTGCACGATAAAAAAATCTTTGACGACACGACCATACAACAACAAAACACATAGGTAGACAAACATTATGAACAAGAACGAGATCACATTCTCTACTCCAAAATTCTTGAGTGAGAAAAGGCTAGGAGTGTAAATCATGGCAAAGGCAACGTCATCCTCTGAATCTCCATACGTAAGCATACTGAGTTGTTGAATAGTTCTCATCTTGTTGGAGAAGCAGACGTCGCTATTCTCAAACATAAACATCAAAACATCGCCATTTTTGAAAAGTTTGATGGGACAAATATCCATAAGATTCCAATAATCAAAACTAAAACCATAAACCAAAACCAGAAATCAATACTAAACTCGTACACCATGGTCCAAGATTCCTTGACTCGGTATTCCTTCATCAACCAGATGACAACTTTATCGCCCAATTTGTAAGACAAACAAAGGCAGTCCCTCAAAACATCCAACTTCACATCCACAACAAGTCTAAGTTCAGCAAATCCATCTTCGGCAGGAGCAGAGAAGATGCTAAAACATTTTGTTTCGAGGTCAAAAGCACAAATCCATAAGACATGAGCGGAATCAAATAATGTCCAATGGGGGTTTCCCTTGCATACAATGTAAGCATTGAAACAGAATGCAAAACCAGACGCGGCGCCAGCCACAGCGAGGAGTGTGAGGGAAGTTGCATTTAGAGGGAAATACTTCGATGGAAACCAGCGCTGCTTCTTCCATAGTCCTCGGAGAGTGTCGGCGGCGACGTAGGTGCCAATCCACATCATCGGCGCCTCGAGGAGCCTCTCGATCGTTTCGTCCTTGTCCGCCGCCTGAGCGGTTGCTTCCATTGATAAATTTGAATAATTTAATTCTTTGAGAAAAATGTAAACAGATTTGGGGAAATAAGTAATGTTGAGGGGAAATAATCTATAAGTAAAATTGAAGAGGCAAAGAAATTAGCATTTTATCAAACAGTTCTCATGCATCAAATAAATGTTTGGAAATATTTAGGAATAACATCTTGCCAGGAAAAACGTTGATCACCTTTTGTGTACAACATTTTGGGCTGGAACAAATAGCATATCACTTCGACCTTTTATCGAACAGTTTCCAAATGGTAAAAATACATATGAATATTTATTCATGTTTCGAACACTAAGGGGAAATTTCTTATTTTTCAATTTATACTACAAACCAAAAAGTAATCCAGTGGCATTAAAATCAAACAGATTGCGCACAGGTTTTAATTCGAACAAGAGAAATTAGTAGTTGAGGCATTTCCTCAAACAGTTGGTGTGCTTGAAGATACAAGCATATTACAGGCTTCGATTCCATTTTGACTCAACATCGAACAGACTCAAAATCATGATGTTATGCGGAATTCCGCCAAACATCATATGTACAAGCCAGATAATTGTAAACCAAACAAAAAATGCAAGGTTTAGTGGAAAAGAATGCATGCTAATAAAACTTCAACTATCATGACTGAAATCCTCAATCCAAAATTAATGTTCTCTCTTTGGTCACACAGTTGGTTAACTAACCTCCTTATCTCTCCAGAATGCTTATCTAGCAGTTTACAAGCAATTTATCATTCTTTTATAGAGTATATGGGTTCATATTAGTGTCTAACACTACTGTAACTAATACTAATATCAATTATTATGGAGTACAATAATTTGGATCTAATTCTTCACTTGAATTATTGTGTGAAAGATAAAATACAGTTTGGCTTCGCTGTAAAATTAATATATTATCAGAGAGAAATATGGTTATGGCCCAATCATGTAGTACAGCAATTTGTTGGAAGTCTATGCCTTTATAGATTACTAGCCATTTTAATTTCAAAATTTTATAAATTTATAGAATAGAAATTGTTCATAAGATGTATTCCCAAAGGGGTTAACCGATAGGCGGGCTAGGGACCTATATAATTATTTTATTTTGAAAATAAAATGATTTTATTCTGCAATGTAACATGGTTGACTCGAAATTAATCCAACCTCCATATAGGCTATAGCTGACCCAAAAATGTGTGTTTTTTTAGTGACCCATTTATGATAGCCAATTTCTTAAATGGTTCCAGGATTTAGGTGGAATTATTGAATGTAAATAAAATACAGAGTAAACAAAATTTGAATATTTTAAGAAGATAGAAAAGAGAAATTTATTTTTAAGAACGAATATGCTGAGGTTGAGACAAACTAAAAATAAAGGTTAACTTTTCAAGAAGGGTATATATCACAAATTACTCATAATCCAATAGTTCAACAACCCGACTAAGCAGATTGACTTATTACTCATGATCCAATAGTTCCAGGATGCTTATAAAAAGTTGTTTTGACAATCTGAAATCTAATGCATTGATTGCTAATACAATAAAAATGTAATTAACCATGAAAATGATATTATGAAAAGCCTGAAAATCAAATGAAATAATTCTATTGGTCAAGCCCATAACAAGTATTCTTGTGACCAGTTTTGTTAGATACTCCCTCTGTCCGCGAATTAGGAGTCCTATTTTTCCATTTTAATCCGTCCGCGAATACGAGTCTCGGTTCACTTTTACCATAAATGGTAATATGGTCGGAGTTCCTACGAAAGCCAACCCTTGATGAGTGCCAGAGACTGCTAGATATGCACGGTGCGGTGCACAGTTCCCAGGGATGATGGGCAGCATTGATTGCATGCATTGGGAGTGGAAAAACTGCCCGGTGGCGTGGAAAGGCCAGTTCACTACTGTTTCAAAAGCAAACATCCTTCGATGATCCTGGAAGCCGTTGCTGCCTACCGTTTGCGGATCTGGCATGCGTATTTCGGTGTTGCAGGTTCGAACAACGACATCAACGTTCTGCAGTCGTCGCCTATCTTCAATGATGAGTGCCGGGGAGAGGGTCCAGAGATCAGTTTCGTAGCAAACGGCACGCAGTATCGCAGGGGATACTATTTGGCAGATGGAATATACCCTCGTTGGCCCGTATTCGTCAAGACACTTCGCCAACCGGCTGGAGCGAGGAGACAATATTTTGCGCGAAAACAAGAGGCCACTAGAAAAGATGTTGAGCGAGCTTTTGGTGTGCTCCAAGCGCGATGGGCTATTATACGCTGCCCGGCACGAGTTTGGCACGAAGATGATATCGCGAATATTATGTTAGCATGTACTCCCTCCGTTCCATAGTAATGAAGGCAAAACTTTTCGGCACGGAGATTAAGAAAGTTGTGTTAGATGAGTTAAGTAAAGAGAGAATAAAGTAGAAAATGAAAAAGGTAGAGAGATGAAGAGAGAAAAAAGTAAGAGAGAGTAAAGTAGGTGTGAAAAAATGTGTTGACTTTTACTGAAAAGGAAAATGACTCTATTACTATGGAACGGACGGAAATAGAAAAACGCCCCTGTTACTATGGAACGGGGGGAGTATCATATTGCACAATACGATAATAGAAGATGAAGGATTTGCTACAGAACGTTGGGCACCGGAAGATGGTGCAAGTACAAGTCACGGCGTTGCCTCCGCGCCGATACAGATGGGTGTACCACGTAGTAATAAATATCTGATTAAACGTTTCGCTGATATACGCAGGAGCACAACACATGACCAACTCCAGGTCGATTTGATTGAAGAGGTCTGGGCACGTAGGGGAGGCGGCGTAGCGTGAAGAACATGTGTGATTTTCCGTAGATCAAATTTTCGTTGTAATTTTCCCCTTACTTTAATCCGACGAAAATTTAGTTTTCAATTTTAATTTGTTTTATTAGTCGTTTTTATCTAATTATTTTTAGTCCGATAATTTTAATTGTAATTGAATTAAAATATACAACAAATAAAATAAAGTGAAATGTGGCTAAAAAAAGTGTCCACTATTGCTGCGGAAACTTTTTTTTGTGTGCCGTGGACAAATAAAAAATGGCTATGGACAAAAAACGTAAAAGTGTCCAGCCAAAGTGTCCACCCTATTGTGGATGCTCTAATGGCGGACGGAGGGAGTACCTCTTTATTAAATATTCTATATTATTATTTTATTTAAATAATTTAAGATATGTTTTCATGCGTCCGTGTATATATGTTCGTCTTATAGAAGACTTATACTATAAGTCAATGCACGTATCAATTATAAAAATGGCCTGAGGTAGAAAAAGAGACACATTCCAAAAATATGAAATGAAATTAGCATCATCTCTCTCTCCGTATATTAGTGCAACACAGACAAATTCCGTAACAATAGTCATAGAATGAAAGATGACTTGTTTTTGTTCCCATGAAAAGTCTTATCTTCGTACTCATCCCAGCTCTCTATATAAATCATAGGTATTCTTGCAAGTTGCAACCAATCCCTTCAAAGTTCACCCTTTATCAAGAATCCTCACATAAACTCACATCCTCATCATCTGACTGTATTAGAAAATGCCACTTGAAGACACGAAGTTGGTGAAGCAGCTCGAGGGGCCAATGCCGTGGATAGGAGCGTATGCAGCCGTGGCGTCAACGCTCTGCCGACATCTTCCACGGACTCCGGAGCAGGAAATACTGCTTCCCATCCAAATACTTCCCTAAATTCCGCCTTCCCTAAATTGTTCGGGCAAGAAAACTAGTCCTTGCTGTCTCCACCTGCGTGATAAAGCCAATCAAATTCTGCCTCGACTACATCACAACGAGGTTGACCTCAGGCGCTACGTTATTCAGCTCGATGGAGAGGCAGAGCTGCCAGCAGAAACACTGAGCAACATCCTCAAAGAGGTGGATTTAAACATCAAGAGAGGTCAGAAGAGGAAAACAAGAAACCTACTGAATCTTCTGTCCAAATCTTGCAACTTCAAAGGGACGACGGAATTCGACAGCCATCAAGTTCCGTGTTAAGGGTGAAGTTCCCTTAACACGATAAAAGGCAGTCGCCGGAGCTTTGCCGGTCGATCAAACCAAGAATGATACGATAAATGCGTAAAAATAAAATAGAAGGATAAATGATATTTCTTGATTGCATCCAAAAGATAACAATAGCTCCTATATATGATAATCCTACTAATAACCTAACATAGTGAACAAGATTGCAAATATATGGAAAATATATGATAATATAATAATAGAGATATGGGACATATTTGTGGAGATATTCTCGTATCAACTCCCCCATGGTTAAAATCCACCTTGTCCTCAAGGTGCGAACCACGAAGCAACGAAGAATGTTGAAAGTCGAAGCTTTGGCAAGTTATCTCCTCCTGGATCAAATGTATAGTGTTCCCGACTTGCACAAAGCTGATGAAGTGTAAAAACATCCACCATGAAAAATAACTCATTCTTAGCTTTCTTGTGTCGTAGCTCGGACAACATCCACTCAATTAGTGTCGCAAACATGTCCATAATGAGAGCTTTAATAGATATATCATCAAGCACAAAGCCACATCTCTCATTCCTCGGCACCTCAAGCCAAACATCCACGTAATCCTTCTCTCCTTCCTTTCTCTCACCAACATGCTCTCTTACCACAAACTCCAAAAACTCATTAATTTTTCTAGCAACTCTCCTAATTTTCCCACTTATCCCATTCACAAACTTAATCCAGCAAAGCCAAGGCACACACTTCCCCTCATCAAAAATGCCCAACAAAACATCTAATTCTTTATCTAATTCTTCCGTAACCTTCTTGAACTCCTGGCCTTTACCATAATTCCTTCCCAAAGCCACTATGCAAATCACATCATTAGCAAAAGTAGCAAACAACTCACTCAAATTAACCATTGATTTCGCCTCCCTAACTTCCTTATGTGGTGAAGCAACAATCACTCCAACAACTTTCTCACCACTAAAAAATTGAGACCAAGCCACAACGAGAGGCAATGATAATCGAAGCCATGAGGTTTTCCCTCCCAGATCAAATGCGATCACAGATAACAATTCGTGATAACTCCTAGTACGCTTCAAGAACTTCTTTGTAGATCTATGCTTCAAGAACTTCTCTGCAGGCCTTGTACGCACGTTTTTTATTGCGATAGCGATTTCGAGATCATTTAAGGTAACTTGTCCATCGTCATCTCTATCTTGCTCAAGTAACAACATCTTCCTCCCTTCAACGTCAGAGTATCTGAAGAAAATCTTCTCCGAGATGAGCTCCTTCTCATCTAGATGATCATCCTTCGAAAATCCCCCTATAGGAGGTGAATGCGTAACTAACTCGTTCAATGTCACAATGTTGAAACAAGGAGCACACAACGACTCAATCTGATCAACCTTCTCATTATAACTGCACTCCTCCCCTTTCACTCGAGAGGACCTCGAATACACCAAAAATCCTTTTTCCTCCTCATCGTCTAACATAGACGTTTCCTCCCCACATAGAATGGGGCTGCACGGCGAAAACATTTCCTCAATTGATGAAACTTGTTGGTCTTCATGACATCCATCTCTACTTTCCCCAATTCCATGAGTATCACTTGGCAAGCAAATGGTTGGATTCGATACATCTCCTATATCAAAAGTAGCAACATCACAATCTACGACTTCCTTTGCTTCCGTCTCAAAAATAGAGTTCATTGAAGGCACTCTTGATGGTTCATCCCAGTTGCTCTTCGTCCACCATTATCGTTCTCATTGCGCTCGTGACATGGAGACACAAGGGCTGTCGGGAATCATCGGCAAGAGGTGGGGCAGCAACAACTGCAGGCAGCTCCGCCGTCGGTGAGCAATGGTGACTCAGTGGATTCCAACAGTAGGGCAAGCGCTGGGGAAGGGGCTGCTGCACAACAGTAGGTTGTTCATAGGAATGGTATCCTTGGTGAGAACGAAGTGCCTTATGAACCCAGCACGTCGTCTGTTCGATTGCTTGTGGTTCCAGCACGATGTGTGTCCCCGGCAAGTCCCACGTTGTAGCCATCCGGTAGGGCATATTAACGAACTGATCCTCCGCGTTAAAGGCTTTACGCGGCGACTGCTGCGGTGGCTGGCTGAGCAGTTGTTGCTGGTAGGGGGATGGTGGCTGGTGGGCGTATGGAGGCTGCGACGGGTGGTTTTGGTGGAGTGGGCTGGTGGCGGCAGCTGGTGATGTCAATGGCTGCGGTTGGTAGGGTTTCAAAGGAGGAAGCTGTGGGTAATTTTGGTGGGGTAAGGCTGCAGTTACAAACGGTGGCTGCCGGTAGGATTGTTGCAGCGACTGGTAGTGGTCGTTTGACGGCGTCGGCTGATTGTGGAAGTAGTGCTGATATCCGGGCTGCTCTCGCCTTTGTGGTGTGTACCGATGAGAACTAGGATCTGGCTGATATGGTGGCTGGTAAGGCGGGTAAGGTGGTTGTGCTGAGGTGTACCGCCGGGTTCGGTCGGGTGGATCAGGTTCGGGTTGCAACGGAGGAAGCGTTGCTGCTACCCTGCGCTCATGCTCAAGCAATCGGGACTCGATTCTTGCCAACCTAGCGAGAATATTCTCCCAAGTTGCTGCTGTTGAAGTCAATTGCAAGCTTTCAGATGCTTGCGATATCTCCGACCATGAAGGAAGATTGACTTCAGCCATGAGTTCGAAAATGGAAGCACCAATTGTTAAGGGTGAAGTTCCCTTAACACGATAAAAGGCAGTCGCCGGAGCTTTGCCGGTCGATCAAACCAAGAATGATACGATAAATGCGTAAAAATAAAATAGAAGGATAAATGATATTTCTTGATTGCATCCAAAAGATAACAATAACTCCTATATATGATAATCCTACTAATAACCTAACTTAGTGAACAAGATTGCAAATATATGGAAATATATGATAATATAATAATAGAGATATGGGAGATATTTGTGGAGATATTCTCGTATCATTCCGCCTCTGCATCCTCAACAACTCCCTTATTGCTGGTCTCTGCCCGTTGCCACACTGTCCTCCCGAATGTTGAAAGGGAGAAATCCGAAAGCCTGATTCGCAGAGTCATTGAAGGGCTCCGCTATGTGAAGTTCGTAGACAAACTAATACATAGTAAAAGCCAGTTAGCGAAGATAAGAGCAGCAGCAGACGCAGTGAGCATAGACGGTGAGTTTCGCAGCAGGTGGCAGAACAAGGATCTCAGTGAGAAATCATTGAGAGGGAGGAATGCAGAAGAAATACTAAAACAGTTCCATCAAGATTCTAAAGCAAAAGTCGAGAAGTTCGTTACTAATTCCAAATACTGCCTAGTGCAAAACCGAGCATACTGGACCCCGGAGGCCATTGCAGACAACTCAACGTACAAGGATGAGCAAAACAATTCTGCTCAACCACGGAGGCGACAAAACTCATGAGCAACTGTTCGAGGCAATATCCATCATGATCGCGGACATACTGGCCGCTTGCCTCACGAATCTACCACGAGCAATCACCATCAAATGCCATTGAGGAGAGGGAGAAGGGTGCGCGAAAAGCAGCTAAATATCTAGGTGAAACGGAGGAGATCATTGAACTACTACAGCAACGCGAATTTCCTATCCTCGAGGCAGCCTACATCGAAGAATGGCGAGCAGTAATCGGACTGGAAGACAGGAACAATCCATATAAACAGGGGAATTGCATTTCCATCAACATTGAGGATTAGTAAAAACAACTCTATCTATGTAATCTAATCTACATCAATTTGGTTTTAGCAGAAACCAAAAGCATCATATCAAAATGTTAGCCTCAATTTAACTAAAAGAATGGCGAACATTGATCGGATCGGAAGATCAGGACGATCCTTATTTACGGGACAATCGCATTTCCGTCAACACTGGTTCATCTATATAATCTAGTTCAATTTTGTTTTCAGCAGCTATGGCTTAAATTAAAAGCATCATATCCAAATGTGAACCTCAATTAAATGCATTTCGTGTGTTGTGATAAATAGAGCAATTGTGAATCGAGAAACAAAAGAACACGTAAATAGACATAGAATTTACGTGGTTCACCAACGTTGTGTTGGCTACGTCCACGGGCAAGAACGGAGAACAAATTGTATTATGACTACGGTTTTCAGATAATGGCTACGGATTGGATCAGTCAGATCACATAATTATGTGCCCTACTCCCATATAAATAGGCACACGTAAAATCCTATCCTAATTCGGAAATATAATCCTATTCCAATTAGGAAACACAATCCTATACAGATTCAAGGCATACTAACATCGAGAATGAATCAAGAGAAGGAAACGTTTGATCTCGCCGGATTCCGTCGATTGCGAACGCAGCTTCTGTCCAATTCGAAACAAACTCGTCGAACAAATTCCAAATGGTTAAAATAATTAATTGGGAATGAGATTACCTTATTACAGAGAGAAATTTGCCAAAAATAAAAAAGAGACTACCTTTTGTAACATAGTACTACCAAATTAAAAAACAACTATTTATATCTAAATGTGTCCTATAAGCCTAAATGTGTCCTATAAGCCAAAAATAAAAAGAGACTACCTTTTGTAACATAGTACTACCAAATTATAAAAACAACTATTTAAAAGTTGTCAATTTATATATCTAAATGTGTCCTATAAGCCTATTTCGCAACCTCATAATCAATAAGTAATCCATGCTAAATTTTACAAAGTTTGAAATCTTAAATAAAGATGACATAAGACTGTTGTTGATGGTGAGACCATTGATTTAAAAGCCGGAATAGCATGTTGACATCATTAGGGGCCAGGGCCAATGCTACATTATGAAGCATTTATTTCAAAGTTATGTAAAATGTGATGAGCGGATAGGAACTCGTACAGCTCATTTATTTGACAGATATCGACCAACATGACTAAGTCCGTACCAAAATAAAGTGATAGGTAAGGATTTATGAAAAGGAGTACTACTATAAACAAAAAGTCCGCCGGATCATGACAAAAACCAATAGAAACTACGTAAAAAATCGATAATATAAAAGCAAAAGATCCATTTGATCAATCTATAATGCCAAGAAATAACTCAATCCTACCACCAAATTTCACTTAACCTAATTTCAAATCATAGGAAATCGACTACTATTGGAGAAGTCCATGACCTATTGACATTTCTATCCACTATTTAAGTTCATGCAAATAAGTTGGTGATTTTAGGGACTATAGATAGAGATCCGATGCTCGTCCTTACTCGAGCCGCAGCCAACACTGCATTCGTGATCGCCTCCAAACTCGTCTCCTCCATCTCCATCTCCATCTGCACTGCGCCCGGACTCATCACCTATCTCCTGCAGCATCACGCTCCGCCATTCCTCAACATACGCAGCAGCAGCCGCATTCAATCCAGCTGGCAGACCGCGATTGGCTGAACTAGTGAGAATCTCTTCACTTCTCCCCAACAGAATAGCAGCCTGCCGCACGCTCCTCTCTCTCTCCTCAATCCCTTTCTGGTGACACTTGCTCTCTATCACCCGCCCTAAATTGGTGAAACACGCCGCCAAAATGTCCGCGATCATCCTACTCAACCGATCAAACAACTCCTCCCCATCCCAGCCGTTCAAAATCGCGGTGCTGCTGATCCTGTACATCGAGTTCGCCGCGATGATGCTCGGCTCCCAGTTCGCAGGGTTGAACATAGGGCATTCCGGCACGTCTGTTTTCAAAACAGACGCCACCGTTTTGCCCTCACGCGCTAGCCTCTCCAGCGCGTGTTTACTGGTTGAACTGTTTGCACCGATCTCAGCTAGGTCGATTTCTTGCCATTTTCGAAACAGATCGACTCTCAGCCACAAGTCAGCAGCTTTCCTTGCATTCTTCCACTCTTCGCCGCTGTAAAAGCTCTCTTCCACGCTCTTCACCAAGAGAAGGCCATCGCTTACAACTTTCACGATCTGATCGACCTTGCTTTTTTCGACACGAGGCAGCGCGACAGCAATGGATGCCAGCGTGAACACAGCAAGAGACCAGCAGTACTTCGGGTCCTTCCCGTGTATGCTTTCAACGTCAAGGCTGTCGAATTCCGCCACGCCTCTGAAGGTCGAATCGCGAGTAAATTCGATTAGCTTCGTAGGCTTCTTCTTTCTAGAAGCTTCTAGAACTTTATCCACCTGCTTCGGGATGCTCCGAAGCATGTAGTCCGGCAAATCCGCCTCCCCCTCGAGGCGGAGAAAATGAGGCCTCACGTTCGGTAAATATTCGCAGACGGAAACCGCCGTCATCTTCTGGATAACGCAGCGTGAGATTACTAAAACCAGCTTGTTGAACAGAACAATGGAGATCTGAGCTTTGATAACTACACATACAATGAATTTTCTCAAGTTGTAGAGAAATCTTCTGCTTCTTTGGTGCTTAATCAGTGGATGAATTGGAGAATCCTGGCAGTCTAGAAGCTTCCGAATCCAGTAATCCTCGACTGTGAATTGGATCCTGAAGCTTCTATGATCAGAGCATCCGAATCGGACGGCCGTGAACCATCGGAGTGAAGTCAAAATCGTGCCGAAAATCACTCCGATGGTCTGCACTAGTAGAATCCATTCCGTGGAGCAGCCGTAGCTGGAGCGGGTCTGGCTGAGGCTATTATGCGCCACCGCAGTGCGCACAATAGCCTCAGCCAGGATAAGCGCGCTTCCGAGGCAGATGACGCCTGCGGAAGCGCAGGCGGAGTAGCGCGCAATCACAAACTGCGGGCTGCTCGTCTCCGCCATCACCCAATACTTTTCCATCAGTTTCCTCAGCTCCTCATTATCGGAATATTCATCGCTCGCGGATCGGTTGTGATTCTCCTGATATTTCGTCTCGAGGCATTTTTTCGCGGTGGGCGCCATGGCGGCCGTGGAGACGAGGACGAGGACGAGGAGGAGCATGAGGCCGAGGGCGAGGATCTCCTCGGGCAAGAGGAGGCGGTGGCCGAGGCACGACCACGTTCCGGAGATCTGTATGAAGAAGTCGGCGAGGACGGTCAAGATCAGGATGGTCAACGCAGCGACGTTGACCAGGATGTCTCGGTCGGTCATGGAGCCGAGCGAGGGGACGAAGTTGGCGACGGCGGTGGAGGTGAGGGCGAGGCTGCTGATCTTGGCGAGGCGGTCGATGGCGGCGGTCATGCTGGTGGTGAGGTCGACGGGGAGCTTGAGCGCGACGGAGAGGAGAGCGAGGATGGTGGCGTTGAGGGAGAAGTAGTTGGAGGGGAACCAGAGCTTCTGGGACCGGATGGCGTGGATGAGGTCGGCGGCGATTGCGAGGGAGCAG
This sequence comes from Salvia hispanica, assembly GCF_023119035.1. Classification (NCBI taxonomy): domain Eukaryota; kingdom Viridiplantae; phylum Streptophyta; class Magnoliopsida; order Lamiales; family Lamiaceae; genus Salvia; species Salvia hispanica. The sequence goes on along the minus strand of NC_062966.1, from coordinate 1,182,375 downwards.
GCGAGTGAGGCGACGGCGACGTACATGCCGATCAATGGCATCGGCGCTTCGAGCTTCTTTTGCATCCAGGACTCGTCCGTGGTCGTCATTAACGATTACGAGTATTGTAAGATGTAGGAGTATGTTTGCTTTCTTTTTTCAAGGAGTAGGATATTAATTGTAGATCGAGGGGCTTTGTGTTGTGGGGTAACTTTATAGGCTTAGCAACATAATATTCCGACAAGTTTCGTGGAATTGTGGAGTTTGGGTACTACCATAATTGACTCTCGTCAGTTAATAGTACTACTAATACTCCTATTTACTATGTATGTGTATGTATGTAGTATGAGGGCTGGGAATACGGGTACCTATGGGTATTTGATCCGAAAAAAATCAGGTACCTAAATCCGAAAACATTGTGAAATACCTACCTGATACCCAATTGGATATAAAATTTTGCGTACCCAAATACTCACTTCGGATATCCAAACTCGACGAATCGAGTACCCATTTTCTTGGCTCTTTACATATGTTAGTAATTGTTTTACTAATTGTTTTAGTTATTTTTTTTATTAAAGAATTCCACTATGAAAGTCAATGTAAATAATACTCCCTCCGTCCATGATTAAGAGTCCCATTTCTAAATGGCGCGAGCTTTAGGAAATGTTAAGAAAAGTGGGTAGAAGAAAGTTAGTGGAACAAGGGTCCCACTTGTATATATTAGTTTTAAATGATATGTGACTGGAATGAGTTAGTGGAATGTGAGATCTCTTTACCATTTATGGTAATTATGAACCGGGACTCTTATTCGTGGACGGACAAAAATGGAAAAACGGGACTCTTATTCGTGGACAGAGGGAGTATCACGTATGCTACAATTAATTAAAAAAATTATTTAAAAATATAAGATAGGTCTTCGAATCAAAATTTATTGATATTTTAAATAAGCGTATGAAATATCTACCCATCTATAGAACTAAAAAGTTAGTACTCTATTTTTTATTCTTCAATTGCAATTACACCTGAAGAATTTAAGAATATAAGAAGTTATTAATCCTTCTTCTTTAATACGAGTCTATTTCTCTCCCGCATGATTAGAATGAGTTGATGGAACGTAAGATTCACTACAAAAAATAATAAAAGTGAAAGATAACAAATTTTTAAAGACAGAACGAAAATAATAATAATAATAATAAGTTACAAATTTTCGAAGACGGTAGAAGTACCATTTAGAAGGAAAGATGGGGGAATAGCAGCAGGGGGGAAGGAAGAGAGGGATTGGTTTTTTTCTTTTGGAAGCGGGAGGGAAGGTGGGGAATAGCAGCCGAGGGGCGCGGAATAGCAGTAGAGGGATGGGATGGGAGAGGGAGAGAGAGAGAGAGAGGGGGTAGGGTGGAGGGGGAAGGGAGAGCGGGGTAGAGAGAGAGGAATAGTTGGAGAGAGAGGGGGGGGGAGGGAATAGACTATCAAAATTTGAGGAAGGGTTATTATTTTCAAGAACATAAAATTTGAGTAGATAAATACACAATCACATCTTTTCTTTCTTTGATTATTTGTCATAATGAAATAATTATTTTATGCTTGCTTTGATCGGACCGATTATTTAACACGGGTCACACTTATATTTTATTTAAGCTATCAGATGCCCATTTAAAGTTGATAAATTAACTTCTTGCCTTATCTACCCTTACCAAACACCTCCTTAGAGTACAAATGAGTAGGAGCTCCTACTTGCGGACGAACCGAACATGAAACTTCTCTCCTTTTATCGTCTATCTTACGAGAATATGCATTTTCTAATTTTAGAAACTCTTTTCTTACTGATGGGATGTGAATTATTTTCTACTAACATTACTTTATTTACTTTTTCTCTCCACCTCTCTCATACTATATTAATTTTGCATTAAAATTTATGTCGTATCCAAAGTACATATTCTTTTTGGAATGGAGAGAATACATAACTCCGTGACAAATTTGAAAATAATAAAACCAAACAAATTAACAAATGAAACAATACAAAATATATAAGCAGTTGCCCTGAAAAGGGTATGTTTAAAGTTAAAGTTGACGAGGGACCATGGCCCTTTGTTGCCTTTATATGGATAAAGATGGACAATGGTAGAAATCAGTTTTTTGTCAGAACATAAATCATTTAATCATACGCGCAAAGATACTGTATTGACGAAACTGCTTTGCAATTGTTGGTTGATAACAGTAGTTTTAACTTTTAAGTATTTTCTGGGTAGTTCATGAGCTTTGATACGAGTCCCGAGTATGAACTGGACCTCGACTTACCATATCATAAACACTATACTTTTGTATATCCAAAATGAAAACTTTGAAAGGCACTACAGTTGAAAAAATGAATCAACGCTGGGTAGCTAATTTGATAAGATGGAGTACTTTGTACTTTGTAGTGATAATTGATAAAAAAAAAATCACTATTAGCCCTATACATTAAGTTATTTATAACTTATATATTATTATAAAGATACTAATAATAATGAGGGTTTGACTATCCATTACTACTACTTTAACTATTCTTTTCCGTCTATCTCTTACTTCCTCCGTCCGCCATTAGGAGTCCCATTTATTGACGGCACGAGTTTTAAGAAATGTTAAAAAAAATGGGTGAAAAAATGTTAATGGAATATGAGTTTCACTTGTATATATTAGTTTTAAATAAAATGTGAGTGGAATGAGTTAGTGGGAGGTGAGACCCTATTATCATTTATGGTAAAAGTTAACCGGGACTCCTATTCACGGACGGACTAACGTAGAAAAACGGGACTCCTATTCGCGGACAGAGGGTGTACTTTACCAATTTTGTCTTAACTTTCGTGCCATATCATATGCTCATATTTTTATGAGACGGAGGGAGTATTAACTAGTATAGTGAAAAATCATTTTACGTACGTAATAAAAATATTCCCTCCGTCCCACTTAAAATGAAACATTTTAGAATCGGCACAAGATTTTATGTAGTGTTGTTCTATGAGTTAATGAAGAGAGATAGTAAGGTAAGAGAGATGAAAAAGTAAAGATAAAATTATTTTTATTTTAGAAAACGTTTCAATTTTAATGGGACAACCAAAAAAGAAAAACGTTTCATTTTTAATGGGATACAGGAAGTATATTATCAAAATTCATGTCTAGTAACAGATAAAGATTGTACGATACAGCTTCCATTTTGTTTTAACGTTACATAAAAAAAAATATATTATGGAAAGTATATATTGCCACATAATATCAAATTATTTTTAATTCTTTATTCAAAGTTCTCTCCAGTGTTTTAAAAATCAGACTGGACCGACCGATTCGACCGGTCGGACCGCGAACTAGCAGCTGGTCCGGTTCGACCTTAAAAACCGTTAGTATGTTACGCCGCTTTGGACCGCTGGTACCGGCCGGTCAGACCGGTTGAACCGAAAACCGGTTTTTATGTTTAAAATGCTTGTTTAAAATTTGAGACTAAAGGGGATTGAACCCTGGAGGTCTATAACATAATTATTGGGCTTGATTTCAACCATGCCCTTACACTTGCATCAACCTTTTTTAATAACCTATATTATATACTCTCTTCGTACAACAATAAGAATCACATTTTGTCATTTTAAATTGTCCCACGATAAGAGTCACATTTCACATTTACCATGAATGATAATTAGGTCTCACATTCCACTAATTCAGTGCACTTATATTTTATTATAAAACCAATATAAAAAAATAGGTCACATATTCCACAAACTTTTTCAACTGTTGTGGGACGGAGGGAGTATTAAGCAATTAAACTCAACGTGTGTTTTCAATAGAACTATCGTATCTGCAATTGTTCGTACATCATACTCTCCCCACTTCCAGAATATGCACTTTGGGTTTGACACGGGTTTTAATGCAAAATTGGTAAGGTAAGAGAGAGGTAGAGAGAAAAAATAATTAAAGTATTGTTAGTGAAGAATGAATCCAACCTTAATAGAAAAAAGAGTTTCTAAAATTAAAAAGTGCATATTTTTTTGGGACGGAGAGAGTATTAGATTAGAAGATACTATCAGTTATTTCATCGACGGAAAAATTGAGCTATCCGAAACTAGATTGGATTTGGAGGCTAAAAACATGTCTTTTGTTGCTTCATTTCTCTTTTCTTTGGTGTTATTTTTACAATTTTATTGTTTGCATTGGGTATGTGCGACCCTTTGCTTCTGTGGAGATACTACTGTTCCCGTGCTTTTTTGGAGATACTACTCTTCTGATTTTTCGCTCGTTAGATTAGGGCCGTGGGGTGTGATCATTGCTAAATATTAATCAACATAGTGAATTAAAAATGTCAACAAATAATTTTGTTGACATATTTCAATATAAAGTGTTGACATTATGTGTTGACATTTTAATATCATCAACGTTTTTAATACACTGTATTGATGAATTAGCAGAGTTAGCAACTTAAAAAATTAGCAATATAACACAACCCTCAGGGGCATTTAGTCTTTATTTGGGTTTGTTTTCTCATTTTTGATGAGAGGTTTGTTTGTTGAAGACTCTTGCTTACTTTGTGTTTAAACTCTAACTCTTTTTTTTATTAAATCAGATTAGATGGCCATTAATTCTATTAATGGTGAATTCAACAATAGAATTTGATAGAGTTCAATTAAAACAAACATCAGCAATTTATCGTCAAAGTCAATGATATGCCTTGATTTAACTTTATTCTTTATGTTAAGTGCTAACCATTGTCGAGTAGCACATCATCGAACCCCTAGCTGCTTATGAACCTATCGTTTGATATATCACTTTCTCAAGTAAATAGAATAAATTTTCCCTTATCCAATTGCCACTTAACTTTGTCTCGAATTAGATGCTTGAGTAAAAGAAAATGAAAAAAAAAAGATCTTTGTAAAGAAAAAAGGCAAGTAATAATGATCATGGCTTGTCTGTTTGTAGAAAATGATCCTATAATTGGAATAATTATTATGAATTTGAACTATCTTATCATATCCCGGCTGTCAATATATCTAAAAAGAGATATAGAAAAGGATAAACTACATGTGTCCTAGATTGGATAAAGTAACTTATACTAGTAATGGGAAGTTTGGAAAATGAAACTTGTGAGGCCGGACAATGTGAAGAACGTTGAGCAATTCTATTTTAGTCTATTTTGAAATGAATTCTATCTATACATACATTGATACAATTGTTGATACAATTGTTGCACTGTGGGATCAATGACAATTTCAAAAGTTGAATTTAATGGAGTTTTTTCGACTTTTATGGGATGACTGCAGGGCCTATTGACCCATTTGACCTCACCTCGCTTTGTCACGGTGTACTTTTGTAGAAGATATTAATGAATAATTTGATCAATTGTAACAATTCGTTATCATCGGCTCGAAAATTCCGAGCATATGCATGTACTCGTGAATTTCCGAGCATACGCAAAGTGCTCGCAACATCCAAACACAAGTAGGTGCTCGCATTATTCAGCACAAGTATTCCGAGCACAACAAGGTGCTTGAAATGATCGCACAAGGTTGTGTTGACCAGTTTTGTAACATCCCGGAATTTAGAACCCTAACCTTAGAGCCCTAAAATTTATTATCGATGACGTGGAAGATGTGAATTATTTGATAAGTGAATTTATTACATGAGTTTATTTGATTGAGAAGTTTGAAAAGTCAAATTTGTTGACTATTATGATGTGGCATATGTGATTAATTAATTTATGAGATGAATTACTTGATTAAGGGTGAGTGAGAATATTAGAGAAAATTTCCATAAATACTAGGCACTATTTCTTTGTGATTTTCGAAAATCACATGTAGAAGGAAAGGAATTGTTTTATTTTATTTGACCTCTTATTTAATTTCTTTCCATACCTAGAATTTAAATATTCTATCAAATCTTTCCATACTTCAAGAGATCCTTACCATACCTTATTTTAATTAATATTCAAAAAAATCCATGCCTTAATTAGGCTCAAAATACACGCCTATTTCTAGGCCAATGGGGGAGAATTTTTATTTTGCTCCGTGATATTTTATTCTACTCCGTAAAATATACCAAAACAAAATCTTGGCTAATTAAAAAGCCTAGTTTTCAAAAAATTACATGGAATATTGCCTTAGAGTCTATTTTTGTTAATTCTTCTTCCCTACTTCATAATATTTATTTTATTAATTGTGGAGAATAAGATCTTACCAAATATTCTATTCTAATTACCTAAAGATCTTGTTGAGCACTATAAATAAGAGAACCCCTAACCCTAAACCCCATTATTTTCGTCCCCCCCCATCCTCTCACTCTCTCAAATTTTTCTTCTTCTACTCTCCAATATTTTGCTATCTTTTGGAGAAGAATTGAAGTTTAATCCAAGAATTCTTGAAGAACCAAGTCTCTACTTTGTTTCTACCGATCGTTTTCCTCTAAAAAGGTATTTTGTTTATATATAAGTGTTCTTTTCTTCTTCTCCATCTTTTTCTCCTTTCCAACCGATTAATCGGTTTTCTTGAACCCTCATGCATCTTCTTTGAGTGAGATTGGGATGAAAAGGGAAAGGGAATTTGGAACATGTGTGTGTGTGCGTGCGTGTGTGAGTGTGGCGTGAGTGTGTGTCGTGTGTGTGTGTGTGTTGTGTTGTGTGGTGTGCTTGATGGCTAAATATTCTTGTGTGATATATGTTGATGTTAGAACTAGGATTGAGATGTGAATGAAAGTCATATGAGGAACATGATCTTTGATTTGTGATAATAAGAGAATCGATGGGAAAAAGGGAAAGTGTTGAGACATGCATGAGTTAAGAGTTGTGATTGAATCTGATTTGTGAATATGTGCCTATGTGAATAAAAAGGTGAAACCTCGGTTGCGAAGCCAGATTGGTGAGCACTATCGTTGCTCGGATAACGACGAAGCAAATACCGTGCACTTGAATTGCTTGGAAAGTGCTCGGTATTTCCCATTTTTCCGAGCACTTTTGGCCTTATATTGGGCACTTTGGCGCTCGGTAAACACTGTTTATTTTGTAGTGTTCGTTATCTATATATTTATATCATGTAACGAAATATTGGGGTAGAATGCATTTTTAGACTTCTAGTGAAGATTATACTGTACCATATATAAATATCTTCATATACGACACACATAATCTTTTTATTATCAACTTAATTCTAAGGGGAACGCAGTATAACATGTTTAATTAAAACCTGGTCTTAACATGTTTAATTAAATGCATATCTGATACGACCCTACTCAACAATGCTGGGCTAGACGACGAGAAGGAGCTGCATGAGCCCATGCAGCCTGATACATCGGGGCAGAGCGTGGTCGTGGAGCCGGAGGCGAGAGGCAGAGATCTGAGCACCGCGGTGAAGGAGTGACCAACGAGGAATGCACCTCGTCCGGCGAAGTATCACTATTTCGTCCAGCATTAGAAATAGATTTGTTTTGAATTGTTTTGATTTGTTTTTTATTTATTTCCTTATTTACGGAACTATTTACTTTTCAAGATAGAGTCAAATCTTTTCGGGTTTTCTTCTTGATTCTTTCCTGAATCGTAAGTCCGAATCAAGTAGGGGGAATTCTATATATTGTAGAATTCCCATAGATCGAGTCATTGAGAATTAAAGTAATAAAAGCACTTTTTCTCTATCTTTGGCGTTCTCAAACCCTAGCCTCATGTTAGGGTTGGATTCTTGGTTCTAGTTCACAAAAATTCCATTGATACGTGTGCTCGGAGACTGAGATAGGACTAGCATCCTATCAATAGCATTGTCAATATCGAATATTAATTGACTTTATAAAAGTGAAATGAGCGATTGCCGTAAAAAGTACACAACAGTCAACAGTGAAACAATTCTTGCTGCAAGCTGCCATCTTAAGAAATTGATACGAATATTTTGCTTTTGTAATTTTCAACAGGACCACTTTACTTTTGGTTTATATTTTTTTGATATGCAAATGAAACAAATTTAAAGCTCGACTGATGGTGGATTCGAACTCGAAATCTTCGGCTTCCGACATTATGAAAAATACATATATGCATGCGTATAAAAAAATATATATACATTTATCACAATTATTAAAAAAGAATATACATCAGCAAAACATATACCTATATTAAACTAATATACTATGCCTAATTAATAAATCGAATGATATTCTATGCCAAAAATATAGTATTACTACTCCCTCTGTTCTATAGTAGTAGAGACATTTTGCTATTTTGGTACGTCCCACAATAGTAGAGTCATTTTCTTTAGTAAAAGTCAGCATATTTTTTCTCACTTACTTTACTCTCTCTAACTTTATTCTTTCTTCATTTCTCTACCTTTTTCATTTCCTACTTTATTCTTCTTTTATTTAACTCGCTTAACACAATTTTTCTTAATCTTCGTGCCGGAAAAAATGCCCTCACTACTATGGAACGGATGGAGTACAATTTTGTAATAATATACTCCCTCTGTCCCAAGATAATTGAGTCGTATTTTTAATTGGTTTGTTCCAAGTTAGTTGAGTCATTTCCTATTTTGGTAAAAACTTTATTCCTTTACTCTCTCTACTTTAACCTTAAACAAACCAATTTCTTAAGTTCCGTGCCCAAAAGAAATACTCCAACTACCTTGGGAACAGAGGGAGTATATAATAAGTTTATTCTTAATTCACAAACCAAACTTTGATTATTTTAACCAAAATTAGAAATATTACTACAAAAAAAATTAACTTGTACCCATACACATACTACCCATACACATCATATTATTAGCAACTTAAACCATTACCATTAACACTTATAATGGACCATTATAATAATGTGGACTCCACTCTTCACTAACATTATTTCCACTATCCTTTCTCGCTCTTACTTTTCCCCTTATTTATTAAAACTCATGCCGAATCCAAAGTCCATACTCTTTGAGGACGGAGGGAGTATTTATCTTCGTATATATGACCAAAATCAAAATCATCCTGAAATTAAGCTGCCTAATGATTTTTTTTACTAAGTTTTGCATTGAACTTTTATAATCAGCTAACCAGACTATGAGTAGTGGATGAAAGTAGTAACACTAATTTAAAGTTGGAAACTAAGTCGTAGTCCCTCCGTCCCATAAGGTTATGCACTCTTTCTTTTATAGTCCATCCCACAAGAATATGCATTTTCTAATTTTAGAAAGTCTTTTCTTTCTAACAAGGTGAGACCCGTTCTCCACTAACAATACTTTTTAATTACTTTTTCTCTCTACCTCTATCTTACTTTACAAATTTTACATTAAAACTTATGATCCAATAACTCAGAAAATTTCTAGCGTATGTCTCACTTAGACATGCCAAGTTACATATCCAAACTCATATTCAATGACATTTGTAACTACAATCACCCACAACATACAAATTTCCATAGAAAAATGGACTTAGATCCGGATTTTACCATGTTTTATAATGATGAGACGGTCTCACGCAAATTTTAATGAAATTAAGTAGGCTCATATAATAGCTTATGTAATAGCCTAATTCGAGATTAGATGGAATATTTCTGATCAAAATTGAGACAGATAACAGAATTGAACAACTTTCTGGATGTAGGAGTGGCTCCACCTGAAAGTTCCAAGTTCGTATCCAACCAATGCCTTAAACTCAAAGTCGAGCTAGCTAGAGAGCAGCCATAAATAACAGCCAAACTAGATTGAAAAGACATCAAAATGGCAAAATTCAAGATTAGATGCAAGATTTCCAGTTCAAACTTTAGCCACAAACAGAAGACCATCTGAGAGTAAGAATACAAAACAAGATTTTCGTCTCCCAGCAAAAGTCTGTGATAAACACTGTACAAGTTTGGTTCTGGAGACTATACATATGAAATTATGGACTATATGATCTTCTAATCTGCTACTAATGAAATCAGGCATATATGTTATGCAATGGACACACTGTTCAATAGACCTTAGGATGTTCTTACGTGCTCAACAATAATTATGGATCTGTCATCCTCATTCTGCTGGAGAGACGCAACATATACTTACATGAACAAATACAAGATCCCAGAACAGCTTCAATCCATCTCATAGGCCCGGCCATGCACCTCCAGGTATGCTCTCACAGCTTCTTTTATGGCCAAATTGGGCACCAACTGAGATGGATGTAGTGTTTCACGGGTAATGGCCAATGGGGTCGAATTTACCCACCTAATCAATGGAAACTTTGAAGTCATATTCATTATTATGATGGCAATTATGATCCTGTGAGTTATGAGACGTGATAGTTACTAGCCTCCATGATGATTTGTGATGAAGATGTCTGCTTCTGGATGATCCCGACAATTTGTGACTAATAAGCTATTCGGTGATGTATCATGATACCCAAGAATATCAGGCAATACTCAAAGATCTGGCTAGGAGTGAAGATCATGGCAGAGGCAATGCCATCATCTGAAGTTCCATCCATAAGCATACTGAGGTATTGAAGAGTTCTCGTCTTGCTTGAGAAGCAAACGAGGCAATTCCTAAACATAAACACCAAAACATCGCCATTTTCTAAAACTTTGATGGGACAAATATCCATAAGATTCAAAAATCAAAACTGAAACCACAACCAAAACCACAATCAGTACTAAACTGGTACTCCACGGTCCAAGATTCCGTTACTCAGTATTCCTTCATCAACCAGATGACAACTTTATCGAACACGAACAAACACAATAACAATGTGATTTGATGTATTTATACGACTCTGTTGCAAAGTGTAGATTAATACTATTAACTAAAATGAGATTCAGGCAACAACCCACAATATATACACATGCTGGATTGACATATCATTCGGGCCTAGTGTACCCGAACACATAGAACACACGATAAAGAAGCCTTCTACACGAATACGACTAGATAACGACAAAACACAAAATATTATAGACAACATCCAAAATATATGCTAGCTAGGCCTAGCACATAGGGTGTATGTCGGGATGGACACGATAAGACCAAACACGAACACTACACGACAATGAAACCTTAGAACCCGAACATTACATGACAAACAAACCTTAGATTCCGAACACTACACAATAGACAAACATTAGAATCTGAACACAAATGTAGACTAATATTATAAACTAAAACGAGATCACATTCTCGAATCTGAAATTCTTGAGTGAGAAAAGGCTAGGAGTGAAAATATGGGTGAAATAGAAACCTGCTGCAGATCCATCCTTAAACATACCGACTTGTTGAAAAGTTCTTGCCTTGCTGGTGTAGTAGATGAGATCATGTCCCGCCAGAAACATCAAAATATCACCATCTTTAAAATGTTTAATCGAATAAAGATACATATCATCCAAATTAAAATCAAAACCCATAAAACTCAACTTGTACTCCATGGTCCAAGAATCCTCAACTTGGTATTCCTTTATCTTCCATATGACAATTTCACTTTCGTGTGTGTATCCACATTTCACCACACAAATCATACACACTCCAATAAATGTTTCCATTACATTCATCGCTTAGACCACAAAAGTCGAAACCAGGAGCAGCCCCGGCTTCAACACGCCTCCATGTTCCTGTTCCGAGGTGTATACATAACAAGAGTTGGTGCCGTTATTGATGCAGACGACCTTATATCGCCCACTTATTTTGCTCACACCGAATCCAAATTCCAACCAATGACCCGGGATGTAGTCCGCAGGAAACAGAGCTCCGTATATTCACGAGCAATCAGATTGCATATATAAACAGGAATACCTTTATTTGATAGTGGGTAGAGAAGAAGTAATCCATTAGCAGTGATACCTTGCATTGATGCTCTGTTTCCGTGAGGGATTTCCAAATCCATGAGCGGAATGTGGTGAAAATCATGGCTCTTCTCATCTTCATCTTCAATTTCGAAAATCGTGCACCAAGTTGAATCCATCGTCTTCTCTGTCAACAGGGCTAGGGCGGGTGGGGTTTATGATATCGGATTTGTGGAAATCGATTAAATTGAGCCATGGTTTGTAAACGAACTTGTTGATTGCGAGGCTTCGGATGGAGAGGCGTGAGAGGATGTTGATCGTGATTTCTGATGGTAAATATTCGAAGAAATCACGCTCCATTCCTGTATTCAAGCACACTGACGCTTACATGAATGAAGAAGATGAAGAAGAAGGGCAGAGCTTGTTTCGACGATTTCCACAAATCCGGCTTGGAAACGAAATGTTTTAGAATCAAACCCGGACTGACACGGACTTGCTGATTAAGAGGCTTCGGATGGAGAGACGTGAGAGGACGTTGGGGGTGATTTCTGACGGTAGATCTCCGAAGAAATCACACTCCATTAATGTACTCATATTTGGACTCAATCACACTGAAGAAGATGAAGACAGTAGGGTAGACATGGATTTGGGGCTTTTCATAACCTTTTAAATATTCTTTCGTTTTAATTATATACTCCCTCCGTCTGCCATTATGAGTCTTGTCATTAGGAGTCTCGTTCATGGGCGACACTAAATTTAAGAAATGTTAAAAAAAAGTAAGTGGAAAAAAATTAGTGGAATAAGGGTCTCACTTATATATATATTAGTTTTAAATAAAATGTGAGTGGAATGAGTTATTGGAATGTGGGATCCTATTACTTCCTTCGTCCCGGCTAAGATGACACATTGCTTAGCCGACACGGGATTTTAGGAGTTATTGATTAAAGTAGAGAGATAAAGAAAGATGGGTATTTTAATAGGAGTGAGAAAAAGTGGTTGAGTGTATTAATTGAAGAAAGAAAGTTACTAAAAAGGAAATGTGTCATCTTAGTTGGGACAAACAGAAAAGGAAAACGTGTCATCTTAAGCGGGATGGAGGGAGTACCATTTATGGTTAAAGTGAACCGGGACTCCTATTCGCAGACGGACTAAAATAAAAATACGGGACTCCTATTCGTGGACGGAGGGAGTATTTGAGTACCCAAATTTTATTTTTCTTCCAAACCGGTGAGGTGAATAGTTAATGTATTTGTAAAATACTAATAACGCAATTATTTTTTGGTTGATCATAGGTGTTTCGAATCCGCCTTTGGCAGAATCTAATTAATTTTGCTAGGCCAAGATTGCGGATTTGCACTATGGTCAATAAATGAAATCCTGTCAAGAATCAAAGCAAATCTCAACCCTTGAATCAATAGATTAGATGATTGTGATAACGAAGCCAAATCTTTTCCTTCTACTATGGGAAACGAAAATTACATTTTTCCTAATGCTTGGAGGAAACTTATTACTCCCTCCGTCCCGGATAATTCGTCCCAATTTTCCATTTCGGCCCGTCCCACATAATTTGTCCCACTTCACTTTTACCATTTTTGGTAGTGGGCCCCATATTCCACTAACTCATTCATGCTCACATTTTATTATAAAATTAATTTATAAAGGTAGGACCCACATTCCACTAACTTTTTCAACCCACTTTTCATTACAATTCTTAAAACCCGTGCCCGGTCAAAGTGACCCGAATTATCCGGAACGGAGGGAGTACCAAATTTAAATCTTTCTCAAGCTTATATATACCCCATAACCTCATTCATAGAATCCAACCCATCCATAACCCCCAAAAGGGGAGCCTTCATGGCTCCTCCCTCTCCATTCTACAACCCTAATTCCTTCATCCATCATTCCATCACCATTCTTGGAGATTGAAGCAAGGCAAGAGGAGCATGGAGACTTCAAGATTCATCCTTGGGTTTTGTTTGTTTATTTCATGTCTCGTACTTTAATTATTGTTTTAGTTCATCTGTCTATGGAATGCTAAACAATAGAATTTTGAGGTTTGATAGTATTTGACTTTTATGTAGTTCTTTTTATGTTTAATGTTCAGAACTCGTTTCCACTTGATTTTTCTTAAACTTTTGTTCGACTAATTGGCCGTTACCTTGATTATTGTCAATCTTTGATCGGTGATAGCTTTGATTGGTTTATCTTATATGTTCATACAATAATTGTGACATGAGTATTGATGCATGATAGGGAGAGATCGTGGTAAAACTTGAGTCGGATGAACGTAGAACTAATTAGAATAACTAAAGAGTCAGTGAAATCATTATACTTGAAATTCCTCAATTTGACTAATTCTATCTTCTTTGCATTGATTTTTGACATTGATCTGATCACATCCCTTTGTTTATATTACTAATTTGATCTTTACTCTAATTACTTTTATTAATAAATTAAAGTATTGATTAGATAGCGCGCTTAATTAAATCCCAAGATGTAATTAATTGTGACTTTAGCCATGAGTGTAATGGGGCCGAGGGCGTAGGATTTTGTGGACGCCCGACGCCAGATGACACAAATTGAAAGAAAAAGTAAAAATTGAAAGAAAAAGTAAGTACTTAGCAAAGCTCTAATTTAATTACTCTAAAAGAATTTTATAATATCCCTAAGAAACAACGAAGAATAAAACGAAAACATATGTAGGATGCATGCATTTAAAGTAGATGTTTTCTTGAGTATGAATAAGTATATTTTATTGTTTTCAAAAGGTTATATTGACGAGCAAGTTATAGTCGGAGTATGGAAATCCGAGTTAAGGATTTTAAACGCACGAGGTGAACTTTTCTATCCTACTTACTAATATGGATAAAATGTCAAATATTTTGAGGTGATATTTAGTTTTGCAAATGATGTTGTGTTGTCATATATGATTTGTTTTATGTGTATGAAGCCTATTTGTTTGGTTGGAACTTAAGAATCGAATTCTGGTATGAGTGAGGATGGTGTTCCTACTCGGATTAGTGTACACAAATAACCGTGGAAGGTGGCCACCTTTCACGACACAAAGATGAAGTAGTGGAGGGCGGGTGGAGAAAGATGTAGGTGACCGTGGGAGGGCACCATCTCCACGGCACTTGGTGTTCAGATACGACAGAAATACAGAAAGAACTTAGACTGATCCGTCGAACTTTAGCTCAAAGAGAATTTAGTAAGCTCGGGCCTTTTAAGAGAAAACTCTCGAGTATTACTATGACGGCATGACAATATTTTTAACGTATATGTGTATATTTCGACAATTTATTCACCGAGTATCTTTGTACTCAACACTGCATATATTTCTAAATGTGTAGGTTGAGAGGTGATGGTGGTGAATGCTGGGGTAGAGTTTATGATTTTCTTCTTATTTTAAGTAGAGGCTCCCAAAGGAGTATGTCTCTATAGTATTTATTCCGCTGCGTACTAAAGTTCTAGATAACATCGACTGTTCTCCTATACTATAATAATTATTTATTGAGAAGTAAGAATTCCATTCAATGGTGATTAAGAATTAGTTTCAAAATTGTTTGCCCCTTCATTTCTAAGTGAATATTCAGTCCTTGGTTATCCCCTTTCTGTTCCCCTCTTCTTATTTCCCACCCCTAGTCACGGTTTCTGGCTTTGCTGTCCATAGCAAAGTACAGTTGTGACATATAAAGAGAAAATAATTAAAGTATTGTTGGTAGTGTAATCTATGATGAAAAAGTTTTCGGAAAAAGAAATTGACTAATTTCAAGAGACGGACCAAAATGAAAAAAGTAGACTACTTTTTGGACGTATGAAATATATTAGCGGTGGGATTTTAAAGACTTAAAGATTCCACTTGAACTTCCGATTTATCGATTGGAGGGAAAACGTCTTACGAAATAAATTGTGCTTCATCATCATCTGGTCAACCCGCATGGTCTTCAAACAGGGGTGCAAGGAGAGGATGCTTCGTTTAATATTTCTTAGCTCATTCCGCGCTGGGGTACGTGACCCGGGAGAGCACGCCTTTTATGGAGGAATTTCAAAAAAATGTTAGGTAAATCACAAATGATAATATTAGAATAACATTGATATTATAAAATGTTAGGTGAATCATTTTCTAACATTATCATGTGCACACATATAATTAAAGTAACTTTAACCTATAATTATAATGCTAGCCACACTAGGTTCGCATATCAATAGTTGGACTAGTAATTAAAGTAACTTTAACCTAATAATTAAAGTAACTTTAACCTATAAAAAATTAGTGTACATGTGTATCCGACAAATATAGCATCTTTTGTTGATTTTAAGAACGCTGCACACGCGTTCTTCGTCCAATACACGATTGGTTGTTACCTTATTTTCATTCACTTGTTAATCATGTCTGCTTATGGAGCTCTGGTTTCTCTTATGAATATCATAGATACCCTCGAGAAACATCCTTCCCCTCCCATTTCTATCAACGAAAAACAAGTTCAAACTCTCACTCAAAACATTACCTTCTTGCAGGAGTTTCTTGATGGCTATATTTCCCCTTTTGCTGATAGCCACAAAGCGTATCCATTGGAGCGTCGCATTGCTGATGCAGTTTACGCGGCTGAGGATGTTATCGAATCCCATATTGTGGATCAAATTCACAGTGGATCCACAATCGTTGCAGATCATGAATTCTATCACAATCTACAGAAAGTGATAGAAGAAATGGATTTGATTAACAAAGAGGTGAAGAGCATTGCAGTTGAAGCTCAGACCAAGCAGAAGCCCGTTGCTGCCTTGTCGGCATCTTCTCCCACTGTGAAAGAAAACGTGATCGTGGGCTCTGAAGAAGTGTTTTTTGAAGTTCTAGATAAGCTCGCTGGAAATCAACTCAACCTCCAAATCATCCCCATCACAGGGATGGGTGGCATTGGTAAGACCACTCTTGCCATGAATCTATTTGAGAATGCACTTGTTAAGGAACGGTTTAATATTCGTGCTTGGACTACAATTTCTCAAACTTATAATGTTAGAGAAACACTTAGAGAAGTTCTTTTTCGAGCAAGTGGACGAGATTCAAGTAGTGATTTGAGTGAGGATAAATTGGGACAAAATTTATACCAGTTTTTGTTCGGTAGGAGGTATCTCATAATAATGGATGATATGTGGAGCATAAAGGTGTGGGAGAAGATAAAATTTTTCTTTCCTGATAACCAAAATGGGAGTCGAATAATCGTAACAACTAGGCTGTCGGACTTGAGTTCTCAGTTGAACGAGTCTTGTATAGTTGCCATGAAATTTCTAGATAAGGCTAGTAGTTGGGATTTATTTTGTAAGACCGTGTTCGGGAAAGAAAGTTGTCCAATTGAGTTGGAGAAGATTGGAAAGAATGTTGTAGCAAATTGTAAAGGACTTCCTTTATCAATTGCTACAATAGGAGGTCTTTTGGCAAAATCTGAACGCACAAAAGAATGTTGGGAGCGTATAGAGCAAAATTTAAATTCAATTGTTATTAACAGTAATGATGGATTTTGCTTGAAAATATTGTGGATGAGTTATATCTTTCTGCCGAACTATTTAAAGCCATGTTTTTTGTATATGGGTGTTTTTAAGGAAGATTACCGTATTCGTGTGTCAATGCTTGAGAAGTTATGGGTTTCTGAAGGATTTTTAAAACCAAGGAGTGGAAAATGTTTGGAAACACTTGCACGAGAGTATTTTATGGAGTTGGTTGATCGAAATCTTGTTTTAGTTGATGAATTGGGGTCTACTGGAAACGTTAAGTTTTGTAAAATTCATGATTTGTTGAGAGATTTGTGTTTAAAAGAAGCTGAAAGGGGAAGATTTTACCATTTCATAAGAGATGGTCCTCCGGCCATTTATTATTTCATAACAGATGGTCCACCAGCCATTAGCGAACGTCGAGTCGTTCTTAAAACAGGATGGTTGTTTGGATCTTTGTCACATACTCGTTCCATAATATGTGATTATGACAAAAGAGCAAGTGATGATGAGAAAGTTCTGCCATCTCGCGATCTTAGATTGTTGAGGACATTCAGGGCAGATGTTTCTAGGGGGCATTTGTATAAGAATAATGCTTATTTCCTAGAAAATGTGCTTGAATTGGTGAACTCACGGTACCTTGCTATTTGTGCTCATAGTGAGTCCAGATTCTCTAGTTCAATTGATCTCCTTTGGAATCTGCAGACATTGATTATTTATTCATCTTATTTGAAATATTGTCATGTACCAAATGAAATTTGGAAACTGCATCAACTTCGGCATCTTGAATTTGTGGAGAACGAATTGATTCTCCCAAATCCTCCTAGTGACGATAGTGACATTGTCATTATGGAGAATCTGCAAACACTCAAAGGAGTTTTGGATTTGTTATTGAATGAGGAGGTGGTTAAAAGAATTCCCAATGTGAAGAAATTGCATTTAACATACTATTCGGATGAAATGGAGGGTGAAAGCTGCCTGAGCTATCTTCAATGCTTCAGTAAATTGGAAAACTTATATTGCTGCACCTTTATGCAAACTGGTGACTTTTTGCTGAGGATTAATTTTCCCAACTCCATCAAGAAATTGGTTGTTGCAAACCTTTCTGGCACAAAGTCGGAAGACACATTGCCTAAAATAGGTTCGTTACCTCTTCTTGAGAAGCTCATATTAAGAAATGGTGTCTTCAGAACCGGCAAATGGGAAACAATTGAAGGCCAGTTCCAGAAGCTCAAGTTTCTTAAGTTGTCGTATTGTGAAGGTCTAGTAAATTGGATTGTGTCAGACAGCTCCCACTTTCCACTTCTCCACAAGCTTAGTCTCGATCATTTATCCGAACTCGAGGAAATCCCATCTGAAGTTGGAGAAATAGCAACGCTGAAATCGATTTCATTGATTAGGTGCAGTGAAGCAGCTGTGGCGTCAGCGAAAAAGATAGTAGAAGAACGTGAGGATCTATATGGAGAGCAATTAGACCTTCGTGTGGATCATATTTGGTAAACATTAGACTGCAAAAGAGGTAATAAACATGCATTTATGTAATTTGTTTTCAATCTTTTTTGCATTTGATAAACATACATATGAGCTCATATTTCTGTCAGTGTTGTTTGCTTGCTCTCATTGTGGAGCTGAGTGAGGCCGGAGCCACGAGGGACGGAGAAGAGGGAGAATGGACTGAGATTGGTGGCGCGGTGGAGGGAGTCGGCGGCGGCTGAGGGAGATTCCATCATGCTCTCGTGAAAGCTCTTCAGATGAAAGCTTCCAGTAGCGTTTGAGTCGTGACCGAATGATCCAGAACCTTACCTGCGAGAACACGAAGACGATGTTGAATTGAGTGCCACATATATGCTTCAGATAATCAATAACTTCAATATGCTGTTACATTAGGACAAAAATCAAGTTAATTCAGAATTGATATGCAGCCAAACAGGAGAAAATTATGCTGTATATTTAAGAAAACTATGCTCATCAGGCGTAGCCACCACAATATCAACACCTCTGTCTAAGTCTTTAAACTGAGGCCCTTTTGGTGCACCCCCATATACACACTGTTATTAAATAAACAAATGGCAGCTGATTCAGCATGAAGCAGATAAATAAGGAAAAATCACAACATTCACATATACAATCAATGAAGAAACCCCAAAAGGAAAGCAAAATCTCATGCCAACACAAAGTCCTCTGTCAATGTCAAAACGAAATGACTTCTAAAGATATATGCAGAAATAGAATACAAGAAATAATGCACTATTGCTCCAAACAGGAGTGGCTAGTCATGAACTCATCCAAGTTTCCAAGGAAAGAAGAAGAATAAGCATCCTCTAGTGAAATCAGGAAATAGTATTTGCTGATGTGATCAAGAGTGAGAGTGTAATTCCTCTCCTCTTCTGACCAAAGGCCAGGTTATAACTTATAAATCACCAAGAATGTAATTCCTCAGAGCAACTTACGAAGCCCTTCACATGAACTGAAGAACCTACAAGAGCACTCAACTAACAAGTCCCTGGAGCAAATAGAAAGTTTAAATGGAAAAAAGTGTAATCATTCGTTCTCTAACTCCTCACAGGATCTCTAGTTGCACATGATCATATCAAAAAACTATTTGATTACACAGTTCTGATTCATACAGAGTGAGATATATACACATACTCATACAAAATACACCATTACTAGCTAAAACCTCTGCACTTGATACAGCTAAACTCATAAACAGCACACATACACTTGGGAGATTTCGTAAAATAGTATCCTCATAAACAACATTCGCTAAAAATATACAATAGTTTCCCTAATCTTACTTCATAATTAAGAACATGAACCCAAGCCTGCATGCATCAATTAACATAAACGCCTTACAAATTCGATATTAAATTCCAACTCGAGAAGCTGCCACACTCAGATACAGAAGAAATTAAATGTTTCCATTCGACTTGTAAAAACTGATAAACCAAACATATACAAACAAAGATACCAAACAAAGCATAGGATATTTATCTACAATCTGTATTTATGCTCTAGCTAAAACTACTAAGACTCACGCTTATTCGCATGCTCACCACAGCTAACACTCGCTTACCTCTAACTAACTAACCGCCACAAAATATCTTCCAACGGCTAGCGACACCTAATCCTCCAACGGTCATTTTCTTCCAAATGTTGAGCTACTCTGCTTCAGCTATTCCAGCACGAATATCCTAATAGATATTTTGCGGATTTTACAACCAGTTTGAAAGGTAGAAACTTCAGCTTACAAATTCGAGCAAGATATAACATATGATTAATAAAGTCAGCAGAAAGAAAGCATGCCAGGCTCTGTTATTTCATCTTCTGAAGCAGCCATATTACAGGTAACTCTCTGAAAAATCTGTTGCTCTTCAATTGGGGTATCCATAAGCTCCAGTATGAAGATGCTAGATCTTGTAACTCAGTAGTATTACTTTAAAAAGAACCCGTTTTCGGATGTGTTTTTAGGACTGCGGTGATTAGCGGGCTTGTTCGTAATCAGCTGAGTTTTCGAGGAATGGTGATGTTTAAGGAAATTATTTTAGCTAGTGTTTTGCCTATCGATATTACTCTTACTTCTGTGGTGAAGGGGTGTTTCAAATTGGGGGATTTTGGATTGGGGATGAGTGTTTTGGGGTTAATTCTGAAGCTTGGTTTTGAGGGACACGTTGAATTTACGAGGAAGACGTTTGATATGATGGAAGTGAAGGATGCTTTTTCGGGGACGACGATGCTGGACATGTATGTTGAGATGGGGGATATGGGAGAGGCGCGACGTGCTTTTGATTGTTTCGTGGACTGCAAGGCTGTTCAAAGAGATGGTTCGTTGTGGCTTCAAACCGAATATTGTTGGAATTTTGGGCTTCCGCATGACTAATTTAATGTGTATGGTTATCTTTCAGTTGCCCAATTAAAGTGATTCAATAAAGATTAAGGTTTGGGCTAAAGTATATTTCATTGTTATGGAAATAAGTGTAGATACCATGAAGTGATTTTCTATTTGACGAGGGACCGAATAGAAAATAAAAGCGTTTATATTTAATATAAATATAAGCTATGGTTATGGCCCAGACTTCAGAAGAACATTCGATATGTCTGTATTCTCTCGGCGGACTATTGCAAAGAATGTCTCTGATCGTTTGGAAGATCCATAGCCCTGCAAAGTAATTCCGCCGTTCAATTCGTTATGGATCAATGTACGATTCCGCTCTATAGTTTATACTCCTTCTTCGTTATTCTCGGTTAATCATCATAGAGAGCTTTATGTAATTGTACATTCAATTATTCCAACAAATGGTATCAGAGCCACTCGATTGATGATTCTCTAAGAATTGGAAAAGGGGAATTAAGTTTTACGCTCTTATTGTGTATTAAATCCATAAAATTTAGTTTTCGTATTTTATGGATCTGGTTGAATATTCTGTTCTGGATTGTTTTATTAATTCCAGTAATACAAAACCTGGAATTGAATTTTATGTTTCCTATTAAAAGTACACGGCGGCGTCGAAATTTATTTTGCAATATTAGGTTACTGTGTATATGGAATGAGAGGAGTGATCAATGTCTAACTAATTTTAAGTGTATAACAAAGAATAAATCTCAACCATACAATATGCCAATCCAAAGGCCAAAAATAAAGGCAACAAACCTTTCATATTTAATTAACAAAAAGAATAAGGGCATTATTTGAAACCAAATTTTATGGTGGAATCATTCAATCTCACCCAGAATTGCTCACGCAAAATCAAACTTGGCGACACCCTTCTCCGCTCCGCCACCGCTCGCAGCACCGGCAGACCTCCATGCCCGTGCCTTCGCCTCCTCCTGCTCCTCTTCCGCCTCCTGCAACTTCATATCCCTCTCATCCATCACCGCCAGCCACTAAGAGGTCTCCGACACCGTCGATCTGGAGCTGCGTTGTAACAACAGTAGAACTCCTCTCTTCCTCGAGAAATTCCATCGCGTCAACAAGACGTAGCAAGACTCATGCTGATTTGTTGCAATCTTCATCGTTTACGCTTACGCTCAGCAATGTCCATTGTTAATTGCAAAATCTTCATTACAAGAGCTGATTTCTCCATCTCACTTGTGGATTTCGCAATCTACTATATCTGTATATCATCTCTTTTCTCCATCGTCAATTGTCGATTCCAAGATCTACTAATTCAATATCTCATCACAATAGTTGAATTCACCATCTCATGAATTGAATTATCAGATGATCAAAGACGGTTCACTTTAAGATAGAAATAGTTCATTGTACTTCACTAAAATATCAAACATCATATTTAATTCAATATAAACAGCATTTCACTATAAATATTATATGGATCACTATATGTTCAATATACTTCACAGAAATGAAAAAATATTAGACTATAAGACATGCAAAATTTACTTCACTATATGCACAACATACATCACTATATACTCATTATACATTATAAAACATGCATAATATACTTCACTATAAGCACAATATACATACATCACTTTATATGTGTTCATTTTACTGCTTACAAGCCCAACATCATAATTGATATGTATATATTACTGCTTACTTCACTGAAATTATAAAATAGTGCACTATAAGCATGCATCGCAAAAACATCACTCTAACCATGAAATACTTCACTCTTTGCACGTTTTACTTCACTGAAATAAAAAAAAACAATGCTCTATAAGCATGGATCACAAACACTTTACTCTAAGCACGTTTTTACTTCACTGAGATAAAAAACAATGCACTATAAGCATGCATCACAAACACTTCACTCTAATCATGAAATAATTCACTCTAAGCACGTTGTACTTCACTAAAATTAAAAAACAGAGCACTATAAGCATGCATCACAAACACTTCACTCTAACCATGAAATACTTCACTCTAAGTACGTTTTACTTCTCTGAAATGAAAACAGAGCAATATAAGCATGGATCATAAACATAGCAATATGTGTTTGTTTCACTGCTTACAAGTCTTTAGTTCACTTATTACATGTTTTGGTTCATTTATAGTGAATATATACTTACCGTGAAGTTGAAATACTATATATTGTAGTAACTCTAATGTAGAGTGATGTAAAACTGCTTTATAGTTACAAACACGATCCTTAAAAATTTTTTGGTAAACATTTGAATATGCTCTATAGGAAAGTAAATATGCTTTATAGTGAAGTAAATATTGATTATAGTGAATTGTTTTCCATATCATTGAAGTATATTGAGCGTGCAATGATGTATATTGTGTCCGGTGTCGATCGACATGATAAGGCCAAAACCCGAACAGTAAATGACAAAGACGACTTATAACCCAAAAAATACACCACAAACAAACCTTCCACACACAAACACACAAATGTGGACTAACTAAAATGAGATCACATTCTCGAATACAAAATTCTTGAGGGAGAAAAGGCTAGGAGTGAAAATCATGGCACTAACTTTATCCTTCGCAGTTGCATCCTTAAACATACCGACTTGTTGAATAGTTCTTGTCTTGTTGGAGTAGTAGATGAGCCACTTTTCGTACAGCAGCATCAAAACGTCACCATCTTTAAAAAGTTTAATTGGTTTAACACACATATAATTCCAATCAAAACCAGAAGGCCAATCTAAATCAAAACCATTACTACCTATCTTGTACAATATGGTCCAAGACTCCTCGACATGGTATTCCTTCATCAACCATATGACAATTTCATCTTCCCATGTGTATGAATAACACAGGCAGTCCATCAAAGCAGATAACTCCCCGATTACATAGTCACGTCCATCTACAGGAGGAAGCGGAGGAGAGAAGATGTCAAAACATTCGTTTCAAGATCAAAACCAATAACCCATAAGGTATGAGCCAATTCATGTTCTCCTCCTATCCAATGAAGGATGCCATTAAAAACAATGTATCCAGCTGAATAGAATCCGAGACGAGGAGTAGCGCCGGCTTCAACGCGCCTCCATGTTCCTGTTCTAAGGGTGTATACATGACGACAAGAATCGGATCCCACATCTACAAGCACCTTATATTGCCCGCTAATTTAGCTCATTCCATATCCAAAACTTAGCATATCGTCATCGTCATCATCTAAAATGTATTCCTCAGGGCACCAGAGCTCGATATATTGACGAGTGATTGGATTGCATATAAAAAGAGGAATTTGAGGACTCCCTAACTGTGAGTATATATGAAGCAATCCATTTGCAGCCATACCTGCCAGTGGTTCTGATTTTTCGTCTCTAATTTCGAAATGTATGAGCTGAATGTAGTGAAGATCGCGGATTTCTAGATCGGCTTCTTCTTCGTCTTCAATTTCGAAAATTGAGCACCGAGTTGAGCTCATCTGCTGCAAAAGAGCTAGAGCGGGTGGGATTTTGAATTCGAAATCGTCGGAATCGAGCAGATTGAGCCATCGTTTGCAAACGCACTTGCTCAATGCAATGCTTCGGAGAGGGAGGCGTGAGAGGATTTCGGTGATGATTTCAGATGGCAGATTTCTGAAGAAAATACGCTCCATTATAATGGTTGAAATGGAATAGTTGAAGAAGAATAAGAAGAAGCAGCGGCGTACATTCTGTTCTAAATAAGAATTAGGGATTCTTCTGCTATAGTGATTTCGTCATTTATTACTCTTACTGTTTTGTTAAAAATGTAATTAGATGTTTCATATAATAGAATTAGGTCTTCTTCTCATTAATTTAATTTCTACTGTTTTTTATTTTAATTTTCAAAGTTAAGATATATTTTGTACTCTAAATTTTAAGGCGACATCGTTATTTAAATTCTGAAAAAAGCAGAAAAATTTAGGGTGCCAAAAGGGTAAAGGCAAGCGACGAGATGATGGGTAATTGAGCTCCTTATGTCTTGTTTGGGCCTAACCCGAACATGTCGCCGCTGTAGACACTAATGCTGCTTACGTTATGCTTAACCGGGCAATGCTTGTAAGCACGATGCTCAACCTCAAAATGCTAAGCAAGCACACAATCCAGCATAATGCATTAAAAAACGCACAAAGTTAATTCGATGATTGAGCATACTCGACCTCTCAAAGTTACTTAGTTGTAAATTTGGAATTATTTATTCTTATCGTTCGTATGCAAATAAAGAAAATGGAAACATTAAAGCTTATAGCTAATGATGTTCTATGAATGAGCTTTGCCGATCGCGGTAAATTTACATACTCAATTAGGACAATGATACCATATGTCATGAAAATTTATGTATGGATAAATACACATATGGAAGATCTATAAGTAAACTAACAATTGAAACTGAGTTGCAATTTTATGTACATCAGAAGAATCGTACAATAAAAACTAATTTCACGTAGTCGAGAGAATCGGTTAGCAGGTACTTCAATAGTATACTGAAAATGCAGATGTGTGGGAAAAAGAGTGTTTGTTCTGCAAAACCAAATTCTGTTACTATCAATGGTGAAAGGAGAAGAGAGGCAGTGGCAAACAATAATTAATTTCTACATATAATTATTTGCGTCAAATTGCAATTCACAGCAACCAGGCATGAACCCGCGCTTCTTCAACCTGGAAATCGCAACCGGCCTCTCTGCCAAGATCTCATCAGATATGTTAATCCAGCTCAGTACCCAATCATTCTTGTAAGAGATCAAATACTGTTAGCCACAATCTAAAATTATATTTGAGAGGCCAAATTATTCGGTTCAAGACGACTTAAGTATTCAACAATGCATTGAACCAGTTGTAAGCCGATCAAATTTTTAAACACTAGGTTCACAAACATAAGTGTTTCTTTATACAGTTCCTCATTCTTGAAAAATAATTTATTTTAATTACTATTATAAAATAGTCTGACATGAAACAACTCATAATAATAAGATCAACCATAAACACCACTTAATAATTAAAAAAAAAAGCATATAAAACGAACATGTTTTGTACACACGATGACGAAATGATATCATGTTTACACGATTGGATAACGGCAACGAAAAATCTAGATTAACATCATGAACAAGAAT
This sequence comes from Salvia hispanica, assembly GCF_023119035.1. Classification (NCBI taxonomy): domain Eukaryota; kingdom Viridiplantae; phylum Streptophyta; class Magnoliopsida; order Lamiales; family Lamiaceae; genus Salvia; species Salvia hispanica. Next base: position 1,156,200 of record NC_062966.1, on the reverse strand, counting down.
GAGATTATTATAAACAAATGCCACAGTAGTTCATTTTTGTTACGTCCACTAAAATAAGTCCATTTTTATTTATAGATACTATCCGACAATATATATAAACTCAACGACATGATAATGCCAAACTCGAACAACACATGATAAGATAACATCAAAAATGAACATGAACACGATGTAGATTGACATTGCCATTTAGAATGATATCATAAAGAGTTATCCCAAACCTGTTATTATACTACAAAGCCCATGAAAGGCTCTCAATATCATAGGTAATTAACAAAATTAGCCACTAACCATTTAAGGTACAATTTGGGGCTAATTGGTTCACTTTATTCCAAAATTGAAAAAAATATTATTGGTGCAGTAGCGACAACAATTAATATTACATACAACATCCCAAATATATGTAGTGTGTATCGGGTCGACACGATAAGGCCAAACCCGTACTGTAAATGACAAAGAAGACTTATAACCAAAAAACTACACCACAAACAAACCTTCCACACAAACACACAATTGTAGACTAACTAAAACAAGATCACATTCTCGAATCCGAAATTCTTGAGTGAGAAAAGGCTAGGAGTGAAAATCACGGCACTAACAATGTCGTAATCCTTCGCAACTGCATCCTTAAACATACCGACTTGTTGAATAGTTCTTGTCTTATTGGTGTAGTAGATGAGCTGCTTTTTTTCCAGTAGCATCAAAACGTCACCATCTTTAAAAATTTTAATTAGTTTAACAAACATGTAATTCCAAGCAATACCAGAAGCCCGATCAAAATCAAAACCATTATTACTTATCTTGTACAATATGGTCCAAGATTCCTCGACCTGGTATTCCTTCATCCACCAGATGACAATTTCATCTTCCCATGTGTATGAATAACACAGGCAGTCCCTCAAAGCCGACAACTTCCCGATTAGACGCCTACGTCCTACAGGAAGAGGAGGAGGAGGAGAGAAGACGCTAAAACTATCATTTTCAAGATCAAAAGCACAAATCCGTAAGATATTAGCCGAATGATATACTCCTATCCAATGGATGTTGCCATTACAAACAATGTGACCAGCTGAATAGATTCCGAGACCAGAAGCAGCACCGGCTTCAACGCGCCTCCATGTTCCTATTCCGAGGGTGTATACGTAATGTGAGTCGGTGTCCACAATGATACAGACCACCTTATATTGCCCGCTTATTTTGCTCATTCCAAATCCAATGCTGAACACCACATAAACACCATCATCATCATCATCATCATCATCATCATCATCATCATCTAAGATGTATACATGAGGGCACCAGAGCTCGATATATTGACGAGTGATCGGATTGCATAGAAAAAGCGGAATTTGAGGACACCCTAACCGTGAGTATAGAAGAAGCAACCCGTTTGCAGCCATACCTGCCAGTGGTTCTGAGTTTTCGTAAGGGATATCGAAATCGGTGAGCGGAATGTAGTGAAGATCATGGCTCTTCTCCTCATCGGTTTCATCTTCGTCTTCAATTTCGAAAATTGAGCACCGAATTGAGTTCATTTGCTGGAAGAGAGCAAGGGCGGGTGGGGTTTTGAATTCAAAATCATCGGAATCGAGCAGATTGAGCCATCGTTTGCAAACGCACTTGCTTAATGCAATGCTTCGGAGAGGGAGGCGTGAGAGGATTTCGGTGGTGATTTCAGATGGCAGATTTCTGAAGAAATTACGCTCCATTTTAATGGTTGAAGAAGAATAAGAAGAAGCAGCGGCGTTCATTTTGTGGAGTACTAAATAAGTAAGAATTAGGGATTCTTCTGCTACAGTGATTTCGTCATTTATTATTCCTACTGTTTTGTTTTATAATACTCATAAAAATAAATTAGAAGTTTCATAAATAATATCACAATAAATTCATTCAAATGAAAACTTTAAACTACAATTTCTATTCGACACGACAAGGCCAAACCGAATACTACAAGACAAACAAACATTTGACAAAAACACATAAATGTAGACTAATATTATGGACTAAAACAAGATCACATTCTCGAATCCGAAGCTCTTTAGTGAGCATATATGCATAATTTACTTATAAAAATGAAATTAGAAGTCTGATAATTCCAGTATTTTAACAAATAGTATGTGTGTAATATCGCAATGAATTCACTAGTTGCGATATTAAGGACTAAACAAACATTATTATTGACTAAACAAACAATCGAGCATAATGCATCAAAAAACGCACAAAGTTCATTCGGTGATTAAACGCTTGATTGAGCACGATCGAGCATCTTGCACCAAGTAATAGCTCAATGATCAATGCTCAATACTTAGTTGTAGATTTGGATTTATTTATTCTTATCGTTCGTATGCAAATAATGAAAACGGAAATATTAAAGCTTAAAGCTAACGATGTTTTTGCGATTAAAATTGTCATATATATCACATCATATTACTGGAAAATCATTTAAAGGCCCCACGTTCTATGAATGAGCTTTGCGGATACCATACTCAATTATGACAATGATACCATATGTCATGAAAAATTACGTATAGAAAATACAATATAGAAGATTAGTTAACATGCTTGAAACGATTGGATGACCAAGATCTATAAGTTACCTAACAATTGATGAGTAAGTTGCAATTTTTTGAACATTCACTACAAAAATATTTGCCTATTACGAGCACAAAGTTCGCCTGAAAATTGGAGACACCTAATTAGGGTCTGAACAGCAAGAGTTACATTGGAAGACAGTTCCTTCCCTTTACCATTGCTACTGAGACAATAGATTTTGAGCCTTCTGCACCTCCAAATGCCCTTCACACCAAGAACCATTCACAGCAGGCTGTGTTCCTCACAAGAGATGTATAGCTAACTAGTCATCAAGAGTCATTCTCCGGATTTCAATCACAACATTGACAATTTTGAATTTCTTACAAAGTTCAGAGACTGGATGGTAGAGAGTTCCTTCCCATCACCACCATTGCAACTGAGCTTTGTAGGGGATATCAAATTGTGGCATTCAGCATCTCCACATACCCTTGTTGCATACATCCAGTCACAGAAGCAATTGCCAAGGGCTGTGAACATCACAAAAGATGGTATAGTATAGTTAACTAGTCATCTACATATCGAAGTCAACAGTTTAAAATAGTACTTTAAAAGAATACTTCACAAGAGAGCATACCTAAGTTTACTGCTCCATACAATTCATTCGAATGAAAACTTTAAACTACAATTGCGATTCGACACGACAAGGCCAAAACCCCAATACTAAAAGACAAACAAACATTCGACAAAAACACATAAATATAGACTAAGATTATGGACGAGATCACATTCTCGAATCCCAAACTCTTCAGTGAGAGAAGGCTAGGATTGAAAATCAGGGCATAACCCCTCTTAGCGTCTGCATCCTTCAACATATTGACTCGTCGGAGAGTTCTTGTTTTGTTGGAGTAGTAGACTAAAATAGAATGGTCTAGCATCATCAAAACATCACCATCTTTAAAAAGTTTAATTGCAGCGACATGTATATATCGCATATCAAAATTAGATAAATCTAAACAAGCAGTGCTCATCTTGTACTCTATGGTCCAAGATTCATCGACTTGGTATTCCTTTATCATCCAGATGACAATTTCATTATTGCATGCATAGTAAGAATAACATAGGCAGTCCCTTAAAATAGATAAACTCCCCGACATATCTCCCGTATGAGGGTAAGAGAAAATGTTAAAATATTTTGTTTCAATGTCAAAACTAAAAAAAGTCCATATTTTATTCCTCGAATCATATTCCACTAACTCATTCCTACTCACATTTTATTATAAAACTAATACTTTAAAAGTAGGACCCACATCCCACCAACTTTTTCAACTCATTTTCCATTACATTTCTTAAAACCCGTGTCGGGTCAAAGTGTAGCAAATTTTGGGGGACGGAGGTAGTACAACACAAATTCAAATCGAATCACCAAAAGGATGAAGATCTACCTCTCGGCGTGGCATGTGGCCAGAGCCTAGAGGTAGGCGAATCACCGGTGAAGGCATGGGCTGATTGCGGCTACAGAATGACGCTGAATGAGGTGGAGATTTGGCGGGAAATTTTCACAGACAACGCCATTGAGTTCCTGCTACAAAAGTTGCATAAATCTTGTGCAGAGCAGCTGCTGCTTCAATCATATTGATCCTTTCGTCTGTTGAAACAGCTAAACATTTCATTGCCAATTCAAATGTTGATATGATGCATTTCTCCTTGGCAGAGTAATGTGTTAGCGAGATCATCCAAAGCTCAGAGTCCACGTTGGATAAGAAAGAAGTGCAACTGACCGAGCATGTGAGTCATCCTAGAGCAACGGTAAAGGAAGACACATTATGCAATGTAGCCACGAGCTCTCAGCTCACCTATCCGACGTGGAAAGATTGCTTGGTCAAAGGCTCTTGATGAGCATCTGCAAACAGCTGTTCTTTGTACATTAATGAGTTAATGAAAAGCAGAAAATCAGTTATTCAATATTGTCTGTAGTTGAGCTAGGTTTTAGCTAGTGTTCTAGGAGCTTCTTTTACATATGATATAAACCGATGCAATAGTAGTTTGTAATTAAGTTTTTCCTGACTGAAATTTCAATCAAAGCATTCTAGCTCATTACCCTCTTTATTCATTGCAAAATGGAAATGTCGATAGCATGTGCAGAGACCATTTTCAACATGGTATCAGAGCCTAGGATCTGATCCTAGGCTCCCCTCTCTCCTTTTATCCTATTTTCTTTCCCTTGCCATTTTCACCTACCTTTATCTTTAATCCATGGCTGAAAGTGACATCTCAGAGACTATTGGGCAACAAGGCACTGGATCCTATGTTGCACCATATCAAATCTTTCCACAAAATCATCCTATGCTTATTAAGTTAAGTGAGGATAACTATCTCATTTGGAAGCAACATGTGCTAGCTTCTGTTCGAGGATATGGTTTGGAGGGTTTTCTTACTGGAGAAGATCCACCTCCCCCTCGAATGGTAACTCAAGCAGGTTCGGAAGAAACTAGAGCGAACCCAGATTTCATCAGCTGGACAAGACAGGACCAACGTTTGTCTCATTGGCTCCAGTCCTCTCTTTCAGAAAGTACTATGGTGATAGTAGTGGGGCTGAGCTCGAGTCAAGATATCTGGGAAGCTTTGGAAGCAAGCTTTGCTAGCAAATCTAAGGCAAAGGTTATGCAGTATAAGTTTCAGCTTCAGACAGCCAAGAAAGATGGGTTACCTATGAGAGCCTATCTCAACAAAATCAAGAATTACTGTGATCTACTGGGATCAGCAGGCTGCAGGATCCTACAAGAGGACCATATTATGCACATTCTCTCAGGTCTAGGTACTGAGTATCACCCTGTTATTGTGGCTATTACTTCGAGAGCAGAACCATGCTCTCTTCAGGAAGCCTCTTCTATATTGACGAGCTTTGAGACCATGCTGGAAGGTGGAAGCACGAGCTCCATTAACAGCGATGGCTCTCTTCCCTCTGTGAATTTAGCACAATCTGTTGGTCAGAGAAAGGAATCATCTTACAGAGAAGAGGGAAACAGATCATTTAACCATCACGGTGATGGAGGAAGGTCCTACAACTTCAGAGGAAGAGGTGGAAGAGGAGCACGAGGGGGAAGATCAGCTGGTGGCCCTAAACTGATTTGTCAGCTGTGCCAAAAACCAGGCCATGTTGCAGGAAAATGCTGGCATCGTTTTGAACAAGATTTTGTGCTGCCCACTGCTCCTCAAGCAAGACCTGCTCAATCAACTCATGGCAGCAACTATCACCCCCCCTCTGCCCACATTGTGCAGACTAGGCCGCAACACAACTACCATCCTGCTCATCCACCATCCGAGTTCAGTGTTGATAATTCAACCACTTCGTGGTACCCCGACTCTGGTGCAACAAACCACATCTCAAATGACTTCTTAAACTTGAATGTGGCAACCGAATACAATGGAGGTAACCTTCTCCACCTTGGTGATGGAAATGGTATAAGTATAGCACACATTGGTGATTCTTCCTTTAAATCTGCTACTGATTCCTCCTCTAGAACTCTTTATCTATATAATCTTCTCCATGTTCCTAATATTTCCAAAAATCTTTTAAGTGTATCTCAATTTGCTAGAGATAATAATGTCTTTTTTGAATTCCATCCTTCCTACTGTTTTGTGAAAGATCAGGTGTCCAAGGAAACCATCCTCAAAGGCACACTTGACCATGGTCTGTACCGCTTCCTTCTGCATAAATCTTCATCACTTCCAAGCTTCAAGAAATCCAGCCTTTCCAGTTCAGTCACCTCAAATAAGAGCAAGATCAGTGTTCCTGTTTCTAGTTCATCATGCTTGAATTCTGTTGTTCATCCAGCTCTTTCCAATTCCGTTTCAGCTTCTTCTAGTCTAGATTTGTGGCATAAACGACTTGGTCATTGTGCTTTAGACATGGTTAAGAAAGCTCTTGAACATTGTAATATATCATTTTCATCAAATAAAAATTCCACTCTTTTGATCCTTGTGCTGTCTCCAAAAGTCATAGACTACCTTACACTGATTCTGTTTCTCAACACTCTTTTCCTCTTGAATTGGTGCACAGTGATTTGTGGGGACCATCACCCATTACTTCTAGAAATGGATTCAGATATTATGTTACCTTTGTTGATCACTTCACTAGGTTTACTTGGTTATATCTTCTTAAAAGCAAGAGTGAGGTTAACACTGCATTTAGACAATTCAAAGCCATGGCTGAAAACCAATTCAATTTTAAAGTCAAAGCTCTACAAAGTGATTGGGGTGGTGAGTATCAGGGGCTATCTACCTTTTTACAAGAGTCTGGTATCCTTCATAGAGTCTCATGTCCTTACACTCCTCAGCAAAATGGGTTGGCTGAACGGAAACATAGACACATCATTGAAATGGGACTAGCTCTTTTAGCACAATCTGGTCTAGCTCAATGCTTTTGGGATGATGCATTTGTCACAGCCTCTTTCCTCATTAATAGACTTCCTACTGCCACATTAAACTTTCTTTCTCCTTTTGAGTTGCTGTACAAATGTAAACCCAATTATCTAGAACTCAAAACATTTGGGTGGCTATGTTATCCATTTACCAGACCATATTCTAAGCATAAGCTAGACTTCAGATCCTCTCCCTCTACTTTTCTTGGGTATAGCACTTCTCACAAAGGATACAAGACTCTTCTTCCTACTGGAAAAGTGATTATTACTCGTGATGTGATCTTCGATGAATCTTTCTTTCCACATAAAACTCCTCCTTTAACTACAATACCCTCTCCTACTTCACTTTTTCCAGCATCTGCTCCTATAACTTCCACTCTTTCTCCTTTCATACCCGTGCCTTCATCAACTTCACACTCATCATCTCCTCATGATCCTTCACAAGTCTTTGCAGATACTTCACCACCTACATCATCTTCTGCTACAGCCTGCCCTGCTCCTGACTCTCCTGGCATCAATGTGTCTGCCTCCTCAAACTCTCCATCTTCTCCAGCCCAACAAGATCCTGATCCTCCTCCTTCCAAACCATCTCATCAAATGGTTACTCGGTCTAAAGCTGGGATCTTTAAACCAAAAGCTTTCAGCGTTTCACTGCATTGCATTCCCAGATCAGCCCTAGAGGCCATTCTCATTCCACTTTGGAAAACTGCCATGCTTGAAGAGTTCTTAGCTTTGTTAAGAAACAAAACTTGGATCTTGACAAGACTGCCTCCTGGGAAGAATCTAATTGGAAACACTGGGTTTTTAAACTAAAAAAACATGCTGATGGGAGTGTAGTAAGGCACGAGGCCAGGTTAGTAGCTCAAGGCTTTTCTCAAGAGCCTGGTTTCGATTTTACTGAAACCTTCAGTCCTGTAGTCAAGCCGACAACCATACGGTTGATCTTATCTATTGCTGTTTCTTCCTCTTGGAGCATCACTCATTTGGATGTCAACAATGCATTCCTCCATGGAGATTTACAGGAAGAGATATATATGCGACAACCAATTGGTTTTGAGCAAGGTGATCCAACTCTTGTTTGCAAACTGAACAAGGCTATCTACGGTTTACAACAAGCTTCCAGATCATGGTTCATTACCATCCAGTCAGCTCTTCTTGCCTTGGGATTCAATCAGTCAAGGGCTGATACTTCTTTGTTTTTCAGAGTTTCTGGCAAGGAAGTCACTTATCTTCTCATCTATGTTGATGACATGCTCATCACTGGTTCATGCTCTTCTACCATCAAGAAAGTCATTTCTCAGTTGAGCGAGCAGTTTTCATTGAAGGATCTAGGGGAGGTGAAACACTTTCTAGGAGTTGAGGTGAATCGCACTGCTCAAGGCTTACATTTGAGCCAGGGAGGTTATATCAAAGAGCTCCTTAATAAAGTGCAAATGCTTGACTGCAAACCTTATCCAACACCTATGTTAACTAACCTCAAACTCTCAAAAGGTGAAGGAGATCCATTCATTGATGGAAAACTGTATAGAAGCAAAGTAGGAGCCCTACAGTATGCTACTATAACTCGCCCTGAGATTAGTTTCAGTGTCAACAAGGTGAGTCAGTTCATGGCTTCTCCCTTAGATACACACTGGAAAGCGGTGAAAAGAATTCTCAGATATTTATCTGGATCGCATGATTATGGAATACATGTTCAGAAGTCTGACTTTAAGCTCATAGCGTTTTCAGATTCTGATTGGGCAGCGGACCTTGATGATAGGAGGTCGGTTACAGGGTATTGTGTGTATTTTGGCAAGAATCTTGTGTTATAGTGTTCAAAAAAGCAACCTGTGGTGTCAAGATCGAGTACAGAGGCCGAATATCGAAGCTTGGCTCAAGCCACTTGTGAGATAAGCTGGATAACATATCTCCTTGAGGAGTTGGGAGTGACACTTCGAGAGACACCAGTGATCTGGATTGATAATGTGAGTACCATATCTCTTGCAAGCAACCCTGTATTGCATGCTCGAACCAAGCACATAGAGCTTGATGTTCACTTCGTGAGAGATAAGGTAAAAGCGAAGAAAATAGAGCTGAGGTATGTGCCTACAACAGATCAAATAGCAGATGTGCTGACTAAACCGTTGGGGTACCAATTCTTCTCGCGCCTTCGCAACTGGATGAATATTTGTCCCTTGTCGACGATCGAATTGAGGGGAGGTGTTAGCGAGATCATCCAAAGCTCAGAGTCCACGTTGGATAAGAAAGAAGTGCAACTGACCGAGCATGTGAGTCATCCTAGAGCAACGGTAAAGGAAGACACATTATGCAATGTAGCCACGAGCTCTCAGCTCACCTATCCGACGTGGAAAGATTGCTTGGTCAAAGGCTCTTGATGAGCATCTGCAAACAGCTGTTCTTTGTACATTAATGAGTTAATGAAAAGCAGAAAATCAGTTATTCAATATTGTCTGTAGTTGAGCTAGGTTTTAGCTAGTGTTCTAGGAGCTTCTTTTACATATGATATAAACCGATGCAATAGTAGTTTGTAATTAAGTTTTTCCTGACTGAAATTTCAATCAAAGCATTCTAGCTCATTACCCTCTTTATTCATTGCAAAATGGAAATGTCGATAGCATGTGCAGAGACCATTTTCAACATAATGTTGGTCTTCCATTGACAACAAAGCAGATGCTATCACTTGAGTTGCGGTATTTTGCTCTAATGCTTCACTTACCCACTGTTTTAAGCTTCTTTCTTCACCGAACATATCATCCAGCAGCAGTATTCCAAAACTATATACATCTCCATTTATTGACACTTTCCCTTCCATTCCAAACTCTAATAGTATCACATGCATTCAAATTTTTGTTAGGATTAGGTAAAATATTAATATATGATGAAGTTTAAGTTGGTAAGCTCATCATCATGCATACCTGGAGCTGCATAACCGATGGTTGCCAATGTTTGTGTTTGAATGATAGTTTCACCTCCATCGAAAAGCTGGGAAATATCAAAATCAGCAAGATGGGCAACCATGTCTTGATCAAGCAACACATTGCTTGGCTTTATATCACAGTGAACAATTGGGAATGTATGGCCATGGTGACGATATTCCAAGGCGGCTGCAACGTCTATTGCTATTTTCAACCTCTGTATAAGATCCAGACTATAATTGTTGGACTGCAACCATTTATCCAAGCTCCCACTTGGCATGTATGTGAAAATCAATGCTTTAAACTTCATATTACAACAATATCCAATAATCCGAACTAAATTTCTGTGTGGAATGCTGCTCAATATAGAAGTTTCAACATCAAAGCTCCTTGCTGCTCCTTGTAGTTCCAAGTTGAAAACTTTTACTGCAACTTTCAACCCATTCGAAAGTGTTGCTTCGAATACAGAACCAAAGCTACCTCTTCCAAGTAGGTTAGTTTCACTAAATGAACTTGTTCCTCTTTCAAGTTTATTGTAAGAAATTCTTCTGCATTCAGTGCTAACTTTTTCTGTGAGTTTCTTTGACCATGATATATGATGATTTTTGCGGCATGGTGGAACTTGATATGCTATTGAACCACAAAGAGCTAAGTTGTGGAAAAAAGACGCAGCACTGAAGTTAGGGAAATGACCTCCATCTGGAATTTTTCCATTCAGTTTGTTGTAAGAAACATTAAAATTTTCAAGAAAGATAAGGTCTTCTAAGGACTTGGGTATTGATCCAGATAAATTATTGAAAGATAAATCCAATGTTATCAAACCTTTAATATTTCCTAATGACTGAGGAACGGATCCGCTAAGAAAATTATTTGATAGGTTAAGAAAATCTAATTTTTGGCAACCGTCAATTAAGGTCGGAATATGATAGGGACTTCAACTCTGATACGAGTCTCTACTTTCCAAGACATCAGCGTGCAGCCAACCACAGCTCTATGCCGTCCCTCGCAGCGGCAGCCCGAAGTCTTCTCAAGCCCAACTCATCATGGAAGCAAAACCTAGATACTATATCAGCCGCATAGGAGGGAAGATAGATTGATTAGCATATCAATTTAAGATATTCCATATCTTCTATTATTTCTCAATTATTCATGTAATATTATTTCAAGTATTTTCTCCTATAAATATAGGAGATTGTTTAGCATCAAAGCATTGAGAAATAAACTAAACGTTATTCTCATTCCTGTTCTCGGCGTGAACGCCACCCCTAGCACCTCAACTAGGGTTTATCTTTTTCTCTATTTGTTCAACTAGGGTTTATCTTTTTCTCTATTTGTTCGTTCAAATCGTGGTGCTCATGCTCGATAGGTCAAGGATCTATCAACTGGTGCTTCATTGATTTATTCTCCCTCTGTCACAAAATCCCACGCACATCTCTCTTTTTCCCCTTTTGAAGCATTGTTCTTTCCTTTATAGCAATTCACGACAGTTTCTATTCTTCCTCTTGAAGAATAAGCCTGAAAATTGATTACAAGACAAATCCAAAGAGTTGATCAACTTTAGGTTTCCTAGTTGAGGTGACAATTGACCCCTAAAATAATTGGTAGACAAATTTAAATATTTAAGGTCTGTGAGAATCCACGGGATGGTTGAATTCAATTGGTTGGAGCTTAAGTTGATCACTCTCAAAGATTTAACTTCACCCAAGCATTCTGGTATTGGCCCCACAAACAAGTTCTCTTCAAGGCTTAACTCCCCCAAATGGTTCGTTCGGCAAAGATCATTAGGGATATACCCTACCAATTGATTGCCACTAATATTTAGTCTTTGGAGTTCCTTCAGTTTCCCAATTGTTGGTGGCACGAGTCCACTCAGCTGATTTCTAGACAAACCCAAATATAGCAAACCACTCAGCTTAATGTTGCAGTATGATGCTTCAAAAATCTCTAAAGAAGAGGAAAAATTTCCAAGTGAAGTGGATTGCTATATATATCCAAGTACTGCCAATGTCGACAATTAGTTAACGAAGAGAGAAATGTCAATTCCTGAGTTGGGAATTCTGCTCCACTCAAATTATTTCTCCAAAGGAAGATTCCCTCAAGGAGATTCAATTTACGAAAGTAGGGTATAGAGCCACTAAATGAGTTGGCAGCCATTGGCAAGATGGTAAGTTTAGAAGCACTGGTGATAGAGGTTGGAATTGGGCCAGTGAGTCTGTTATAAGACGTAGAAAGCCCTTCAAGATTGACTAGTGAATTCCCTAAATATGATGGAAGAGTACCAGAAAACTCATTATATGTAAGGTCTAAAGCCCTCAACGTTGATATGTTGAATATGGAAGATGGGATGGATCCATTTAATGAACAACCGAACACGGTGAAAATCTCGAGTTTTGGCAGAGTGCCAATCTCTTGTGGTAATTCACCTAAAAATTTATTGACATAAAAGAGGTGGCTGGTAACAGTCAATAAATGAAATGGTAATTGGTCAGAAATACCATGAACAATTGCCGAAATTCGATATTTCTCACTACCTTTAAAGTTGGTCGGATAAATCACGAACTTTAACGATCGTGCAAATTTCCATAGTGATGATAATACCTGTGAAATGATTATGATCCATGTACAACTTTTGAAGCATGCTCATATTTCCAATTGCACGGATGATATTGCCACTGAGATCGTTGAAACTTAACCCCAAGATCTCAAGTTTTTTGCATTTCCAGATACTAGGAGGAATGTATCCTTCAAGAGCAGATGCTTGGTAGATTATAGTTAATACATAGCTATCCAAATCATCAGTTTTCTAAGCAAAAAGAACTAATGTAGCCAGAAATTTTAAATCTACTAAATAATAATAATAACTTGATTATAGAAGAAAATTTATACTATCCTAATTACTAATTGTAATACTCCGAGGGTCCTCAAAAAATAAACAAACTTGCATATGATATGTATTTTAATGTGCAATTGACAAAGTAAGAAATAGATGATAAAAAGTAGAAAGAACAAATGAAAAAGGTAGTGTAAGTAGTGTTGGTGGATTGTGGGATCCACATTATTAGTGGTATGTAATTAATTAAAAACTTTTCATATTTAGACTTTATCTAATTTTGGGGGATGACCCAAAATAATAAAACTATTCTATTTGTTTAGGACGGAGGAAGTAAAATCTAATGCTCATGAAAGTCTATTAATATATATTTTCTGGGGATATTTTTTCTAATTCAGACCCCGGAAGGGTAAAATAAAATGCATTATGGACTAATTCTAAAGTTCACTCTAAAAGTTTAATTATTGAGAAAACCAGAAGAATTTGGAAATCATACTCTCATTTTCAAATTTGATAACTATAATTAGGATTTAGATAAAAATAAATAAATAAATATATAGTGGTGGTGGAACACTTTGAATAAAAATCACAATCCCAATCAAAATCAAAACCAACCAAGTACCAATTATTAAGAATATAATATTAGGTTTAGATTAAATCCAATATTTAACACTTTCAAACAAAATTCAATAAAAAATTTCAATAAAATAGCTGTAGTTTGGATTTGGACTGCATGGGCTGGGCTAGGTGATGTCATTGGGCTGCACTAATTAACAATATTAAAATAAACTTGGCATTTTCACATATATAACAATTTAAATTAAAAATCTACTTGAAAATTAAATAAGTGATCATTAAAAGCCCTAATTCTTCTTCTTTGATGTAGGGAGTTTGCTTCACGAATCTACCACCAGAAATCACGACCGGCGTCCTCTCACGGCTCTCTCTCCAAAGCCGTGCAATCAGCAAGTGCGTTTGCAAAGCATGGCCCAGTCCGATGATTTCGTCAAATTTCATCTTTCCAAAATCAAAACCCCACCCGTCCTAGCTCGCTTAATATCAACCGAACTAGGGAGTTGTTTGTTTGGAGGGACTACCTTTGTTTTAGCTATTGCACATGGGTGGCAATGAAATTGTCATCTAATTAATGAAGAAGTACCAAGTCGAAGAATCTTGGACTATAGAATATAGGTTTAGTACTATTTATTTTGATCAGATTAAATTGCCATTTTTTCATCCCATCAAAGCTTTCAAAAAAGGAGACATTTTTATGTTGCTGGACGAGAAGAAGCTCATCTACCATTCCAACAAGACAAGAACTATTCAACCAGTTGATATGTGTAAGGATGCAGCTGGAGAGCATTACTTTACTCATGCTATGATTTTCACTCCTAGCTTTTTCTCGCCAGAGAGTTTTGGATTTGAGAATGTTATCTCACTTTATTTCATTATATTAATCTACATTTTTGTGTACATGTGTTATAGGAGTTGTGTCCGTGTCTAAGGTTTCAAGTAAGTCATGTGGCTATTTATGTCCCTTAAACAATGGCTTATGTCTAACAATAAGATAATCATTTCTAACAAAAAATACTTGAACTGCCCATATACTAAAACCAGCTGACTTCATCTCGATGTCAACAACGAGGAAATTCCCGTGTCGCAGTACTTAGTGTTGTTCCGAATGCACCACCACCACAAACCACCTTCAACAAGTGCCAACACAGACAACGTGGCCAACACCGCCACCACAACCACCCATCACTCGCTGAAGCAGCCGAGGGAATTATGCAGCAGAGGCGCGCAAACACCTCCCTGATCCGCATATAAGGAAGTGAAGATTGTCCATTACAGACAATTCAGATTATGCTTATATTTAAAATTTTCAAGCCAACTTAAAATAATCATTTTCATGCAATTATTATCATATATACTTGGTTTAAAAAAAAACTGAATCAGCCAGCAAAATGAAAATATGACCAATTTATGCTAACATTATAATTAAATCCTTCCTAATCACATTTTACATTCACACATAGCACAAGTAACCAAAGAGAGACAATGTGTCTTGGTCTGTTTGTGCAACGTATGAGTCCTCGTCCCCCATTAAATACACCATTTTTATATAAAACTGTCTTTAATTAACATGTTTTCAATATTTATAATCTTTTATTACTAAATTATTTAAAACTAATGTATATCAAATTAAAGTTATTGTTATGAGTACATAGAATATTTGTACTTTGAAATAAATGAAATTAAGAAAAATGGAAAATAGCGAGAGATGAGAGGGAAAATGGGGGAAGACACAAGGAATCAGAGAGAAAAATAAAATATAAAGATTAAAATGACAAAAAAGTCATAAAATAAAAGAGTAAAATGGTGCCAAATTAGTGCAAAAATAGTACGAAATAAGAATGAAAATAGTGCTAAAACTGTGCAAATAGTGCAAAATAGTGCGAAAATAGTGCAAAAGCACGATAGAGATATTATTATACAAACATGAAACATCCATCTGAAAATAGAAAGCAATGTACAAAACCAAGATAGAAACATTCCTAGATGAAGATAAATATCAAACTTAGTCCCAAATTAACATTAACATTAAACTAAACGAGAGAAGAGTCATTTTGATGCCGGCATAGTTAAACTTGGATCAGTTTTAAGGAAATGATTCTTTATATTTACCTACAAACTCCAACAACAGATCTCGTAAGTCCTTTTCGTCCCCAGTATACTCCCAAGTCACTACATCACCGACATCTAACATGCCGGAATCATGATCTAGTTCATCCAAGGTCCCATAATTCACTACTTTCACCATGTATCCTGATTCCAGGATTTTCGAGTCGCACATCCAAGCAATTGTCTGATCCAATGAGCCTAGTTGTGCTTCTTTCAACTTGTTTCTCCGTGCAAGAAGATTTACATTGCTCACAAATACTCTCCCTGCTTTCTTGCGATTTGTGATGGTGACACTCACAAGCGAAGGGTTATATTTGATGAGCAAACATAGCACAAGTAACCAAATACTGCAACATCTAAAGAGAAACAATGTGTTGTTGCGCATTCCTTCGTCTGCTGGTGCAACGTCGTCATCGGATGAAGACTCATCAGATGAAGAAGTCTCATCAGATGAATAAGCCTCGTCAGATGAAGATGAAGAAGCCTGCCCGGAAACATAAGCTGGTAGTTCCAGAAAAAGATCCACCAAGGCTCCACCATTGCTGAATTTCACCCTCACTTTCCAATATGAGGAACTGCAGATGCTACGAGGACATGTCAAGTCCAACGAAATAGATCTGAGTTCCCTGAAGTTCCGAAGGAATGAGAAGAACCCCAACTCCTTAATCAGTGAGGACTTGATGAACTCAATCATTTCTTCTCTGGTAAAGCCTGCCAGCTTAGGGAGAAGTTCACAGATTTCATCTGCTGATTCGGTAGACCGTATTGTACTTGGAAGAGTCAAATGAACAGATCTCAATTCATAAATAGCCAAAGCAAAACGCTTCGAGACAAGGGAGTATCTGCACAGATGCTTTAGGTCATCAATCCGGCTTAATATCAACAAGAGTAGTTCCTCCGGGATGCAAGCAAAGTGATCGACCCCATTTCCTTCTTCCATTTTCGCTTGTTTCATTTTTCAAATAACGGCCTAAAAGGATAGATTGCAAGGTCAAAATCTCAACAATCTAACATGGCTTAAATACATACCCATGTAATGAATGTAAGGATGGAGGCAATAATACAGTGACATTTCAACTGGAAAAAAACACATTAGACAGCGCGAATTGTGCATGAATTGTGCATTAATGTGCATGAATTGGGTATGGATTGTGCTTCATTGGGTACTAATTAAGTTTATTATAACATTAGACGGCGCGAATCGTGCATGAATTGTGCATTATTTGGGTACTAAGTTGGCCTTTTTGTGCAGGCACGATAGCAAGAACTAGTACATGACAAACTAGACATGAATTCGACTAAGTTGGCTTCGTAACAGTCAAATAAACATCCCAAACCAGAAATTAAGTTAAAGACACAGACAATCCTCAACAAGAGATCATGATAGCAAGATCAAAACAAGACAATATCAAACATGAATAAAGAGGAAGGAGATTATGAAAGGGCACAGAATGGATAACAGAAAACATGAAAAGATGATACAAAATAAACGCGACATCATGAATTGCCAGATCTAACTAAGATGCACAGTAGCAATGTTAATATTACATAGATCTATTATTACAGTCGAGTGCAAGAAATTAATATTGAGAATTTAAAGAAACCTCTTGGTAATAAGTGAACGAAATCTCCGATTACAAGATCCCGTGCTTGAATGCTTTAATCCAAAAATAGAAGCCATAAAATAGATGACCAGTTATTTCAATACGAAGATCAAAAAACTAATTGTAATGGAAAGAAATGGAAAGGGATGGAAATATGGGGGAAATTTTTACCTCCTCTTCTGTATGTAAATGCAATAGAAGCAGCGGCGGCGAAAAACCCTATATTCAGTATAAAATTTGGAACGCTTAAGGCGTATTTATACAAGAATCGAAGGTCATATCTCGTGTTGTCTGCCATTAAAACATGACTGCTTCATATATAGTTTGGCAATATGCATTTACTCATATTTGCCGATTAATCACAACTTTACTTTTTACAATAGTAGAATAATGGAGGCAGATACCTCCATATTTCATCAAACCAAAATTCTGATGAAATCGACCCTCCTTCAATATCAGACTCTAAAACTTAAAATAGCTTGATGGATCTAATAAAGTTATTACTCAGATCACTCAAACCAATGAGTAAATAGAGCCAACCTTTCATTGAAACTAATAGAAACAGATACCAAAGAACAAATTGGATGGGACAAGTTTAAGGCTTAACTAAAGTTTTTGTGAGTGGCAGATAAAGCTAGACCTACTTGACAGCGTTTCACCATGTCTGTGAAAATATAAGAGAAAAAATCAAAAGAAGAAAACTTAAAAATACAAAATTTTTTATGACAATGCTAAGTCTATTCCTATGTATTAGTACATCCAGAAATGTCAATTGTAAATCTGAAGAACAACTGAGTGATAAGACAAGATCTGATTCTGCTAGCACTCTTATATTTATAGAGTGCAAGATTTAATCCAACAATTAAATAAATAAAAGATTTGAGGAGATATGGTAGTTGTAGTAGGCGAAAATTTGAAGAGGAAAAATAGGGAATTCGAATTTTTAGGCTATTTATTTAGCCTATGGTTTAATTTGAATATTTCACGGAGTAGGATAAAATATCACGGAGCAGAATAAAAATAATAAACTCCCCGATCCATATGAAATAGGCGTGACTTTTTGAATCTCTACACAAGGATTCAAATTAAAATCCTAATTTAAATAGGATATGACAAGATCTTCCTAGATATGGCAAGATATGCTAGGATATTTGAATTTATTTATGGAAGAGAATAAACAAGGGATCAAATAATATAATAAAAATATCCCTTCTCCCATAATAAGAGATTTTCGAAAATCTCCTTAGATAAATATAGGGATCGAAATTTTCATGGAGAAATAAGGAATATTCGGACTTTGGATTTAATTTGGATAATTATCCCAAGCAACAATTAAATCCAAGAAAATAGAATTTCTCCTTCAATAAATAGGAGGGGTCGAAAACTCCAATAAAATAAATAATGCTCCTATTTAATTCTTACTCATCCCTTAGGAAAATAATTCACCACAATATTATTTCACCCCGCATCAAAATATTCATATATTCACATCACAAATCCACCATTCTAATTTCACCGCCACGTCGCATTTTCAACGACTTTGACCATTCCACGACCACGTCATATTTTCCAAAATCTTGACTATTCAATAGCCACGTCATATATTCAACAAGTTTGACTATTCAATTCCAAGTTTAACTATTCAACTCCACATCATTTAATCCATATATATCATAGCATTAAAAGCATTTAATGCAAAAGTTTTCACGTCTCAAAAATTAGTGTTCGAAAAAGTGGGATGTTACACTATTGGTTCGCAATCCTTTTTTCTTCTGACCGTTTTATATACCATAAAAAAACATGAATTTCAACACACCAAAAGTGGGACTGTAACAACTTGGGAAAACTTTGGGTTTCATGTGTGTTGGAAAAACAAGTAATTAATGGCCGCCCACTATTTGTTGTTTTTGGAGTTCGTAGAACTTATTTATTATGATAGAGTGCCTAGTATTATAAAGTTCCAAAAATTTATTTATTGGTGTGGTTGGATTGTCTCATATTTCCCTATAAATACAAGGGGAATAAGACATCTCAAATACACCAGAAAATATACAAGAAATATTTTTCTCTAGCTACTTCTACTTTCAATATGCCTAACCAATCTTCCTACACCTCTCTCGATTACCATCTTTGAGAATGTGGAAACAAGTTTTCTCACATCTAGAAATCTGCAGACTTAAAATTAATTTGATTTTTCTTCATTAGTCTAGCTATCATCAGCTTAAATTGACAATTGTAGGCACTAGGAAAGAAAGACTCTTGGTCACCATGTGGAAAAATGGAGTAAGGTTTTTGTTGTAGATATTTTTTCAAAGTAAAGAATCATTTTTGGGGAAGACTTGAAAGCATTTCAAGAAGTTGCATATCTAATTAAGGCCCTTTAATTTTGGGCCGATTACAAAATAAATTATTTACTAGAAATGTTTTTAGAAATTCATTTGTTTGTCTCTTTGTATGGTTTCGTTTGAACTATATTAACTTTTAGTATTCAAGCAACACAAGATCAAATATTATTGTAAGCTTAAAAAAAACTCTACATAGAGAAGACTTCAACTTCAAAGTTGGCACTTGCCAAGCTCCTTAGTGCGTCTCGAGCCTTCGAAACTACAACTCGAACATGAAGGTCTAGTTGGTCTCCATATAAATCCTCTTGTTCCTCTACTATCTTTTTAGCCGACTTCACCGCTGATTCATTGCAAAAACGCAATTCAATTGATTTCAACGTTGCTATTTCTCCCATTTCTGATGGGATCTCTTTCAGTCGATTGAAAAAAACAAGATGAAGCTTCTGGAGAACTGGAAAGTGGGATTTGTCTGATATAATCCAATCTTCTAGACCAGCACAACCGTCCAATCGTAGAAACTTGAGGCTTGGAAATTGGTCTTCAATTGTTTCCCACTTGCCTGTTTTGAAGAAACCACATTCTATTTCAAACTTCTCAAGAAGGGGCAATGAACCGATTTTTGGCATTAAGTCTTCCAACACCATACCGTCAGAGGCAAGAATAGACAACTTCTTAAGGGAGAGTGGGAACCTAATCCTAAAATATTCAGCAATTTCATTTCTGAAAATGCAGGTCAAGTTTTCCAATTTACTAAAACACTGAAGATTGTTGAGACAGTTTTCTCCCTCCATTTGTTTCTTATCATAACTTAAATGCAATTTCTTCACATTAGGAATTCTTTTAACCACCTCCTCATTCAAAATCAAATTCTTTACACCTTTGAGTGTTTGCAGATTCTCCATGACAACAATGTCATTGTCGGCACTGGAAGGATTCTGGAGAGTCAATCCGAAGAATGAAGGATTAAATATGAGATGCCGAAGTTGATGCAATTTCCAAATTTCAATCGGGAGAGGATCCGAACAGCAAATAATCAATGTGTATAGATTCCAAAGCAGATCAATCGAAGTAGGAAATTTGAAATTCTCATGAAGGCTAACCGAAAGGTATCGTAAGTTCACCAATTCAAACACATTATCTAGCATATAAGCCCTACCCGCAGTACCATCTTCATATGCATGGAGTGTCCTCAACAATCTAAGATTGTGAGGCAGTTGAACTTCTCCACTCCTCTCTTCATTATCATCCCGATCACTCCCCTCTTCATCTTCGTCACAATCACTCTCCTCTTCATTAGAGTCATAATTACATATTATGGATCGAGCATGCGACAAAGATCTCAAGACGTCACTTGTTAACAACCGTTCACTTCCAAGTACAACCCGACGTTTGCTAGTTATGGTTGGACGATCATCTCTTAAGACATGATAAAACCTTTCCTTTTCAACTTCTTTCAAGCACATATCTCTCACCAAATCATGTATTTTACAATACTTAACATTTCCAATCGACCCCAACTTATCAACTAAAACCAGATTTCTACCAACCAACTCCTTAAAGTACTCTTGCGCAATTGTTTCCAAACTTTTCCCTCTACTTGGTTTCAAAAATCTTTCAGAAATCCACAGCTTCTTGAGCATTGACACACGGATCCTCTTATCTTCCTTAAAAACACCCATATACAAAAAACATGACTTCAAATAGTTTGGCAAATAGATATAGCTCATCCTCAATGTCTTTAAGCAAAATTCATCATTATTGCTAATAACAATTGAATTTAAATTATGCTCTATAAGCTCCCAATATTCTCTCGTGAACTCAGATTTTGCCAAAAGACCTCCTATCGTAGCAATTGATAAAGGGAGCCCTTTACAAGTTGCTACAATATTCTTCCCAATATTCTCGAACTCCAGAGGACAACTTTCTTTTCCAAATACAGTTTTACAAAACAAATCCCAACTATTAGCTTCATCTAAAAAATCCATATCAACTCTAGAAGTCTCATTCAACTGACTCAAGTTTGACAGCCTAGTTGTTACAATTATCCGACTTCCATTTTCATTATCAGGAAAGAAAAATTTGATCTTCTCCCACACATCAACACTCCACATATCATCCATTATCACAAGATACCTCCTACCATATAAAAACTTGTATAGTTTTTCTCCCAATTCTTTCTCACTCACATCACTACTTGAATCACCACTTGCTTGGAAAACAACTTCTCTAAGTGTTTCTCTAACATTATATGTTTGAGAAATTGTAGTCCAAGCACGAATATCAAAATACTCCTTAACAAGTGCATTTTCAAATAAACTTCGGGCAAGAGTGGTCTTACCAATTCCGCCCATCCCCGTGATGGGGATGATTTCGCGGCCGAGTTGATATCCAGTGAGCTTATCCAAAACTTCAAGAAACACTTCATCAGAGCCCACCATCACGTTTTCCTTCACAGTAGAAGAAGACGTCAAGGCAGGAACAGGCTTTTGCTGCGGCCGAGCTTCATCTGCAACCTTCTCCACTTCAAGTTTGATCAAATTCATTTCTTCTATCACTTTCTGCAGATCTTGATAGAAGTCATGGCCCTCAACAATTGGGGATCGCTTGTCGATTTGAAGCACAATCTGGGATTCGATAACGTCCTCAGCTGCATAAATTGCATCAGCAATGCGACGCTCCAATCGATCAGCTTCTTGGCCATCAACAACAACAGGGGAAATATAAGCATCAAGAAACACCTTCAAGAAGGTAACAATTTGAGTGAGGGTTTCAACTTGTTCCGTGTCGATAGAAATGGGAGGAGAAGGATGCTTTTGAAGGGTATCTATGATATGCATAAAAGAAACTAGAACTCCATAAGCCGCCATGCTTAAAACACTTTCAAAGAAAGTTTGTTACACAGAGTTTAATATTGAAAGGTGAAATAAACCACTCTGATTTATTTCACAACTGAGAAGGTTGATGATCTAGGCCTTTAATTTGAATATCTAATGGCTATTATTGAGTTGTAGTTAGCAATTAAGTATTGAGTTAGCAATATAACACTCCCCCTATATACCAATTGGTGACACTACATATTCATTAATAATATTTAATTTTATTTAATCATTATGAACATTCAGCTTTTATATAATTGTAAATGTTTCACTTTCAAGCATACAATTTATATTATCATTGCAAATGTTTCAAACTTTCAAGAAATTATTGCAATGAATGATTCTTAATGTGATCAAATTAATTCAAAATAATGGCAATCAGCCGTTAGTCGCAATTTTAGTTTTGTAAGAGTCTCGTGACTATTTTTTTTCCCCTATAAATATGATATTTGAAAACTTACTATCCACACATTCTCATTTCTCAAGCTTGGTATTTTTATTCTCATCATCATAAGAAGAAAGGTTCCACACCTTGCTAATTGATCTGGAGCCTTTATTCGGTTATAACAACTCAAGTTTAATATTTTTATTCTAAATTTCTAATCATAGGAAGAAAGGTTGAAAGCACTAAACCATTTCATACCTCGCTCAATGATCTAGAGCCTTTCATAATTTATTCGGTTATTAAAATTCGTTGCATTCATTTTATGAAACTACTGCTCATGAAGTCAAAACCAATATCTATTAGTTTAGAGTGTTGACTGTGTGATTTGTTATTTTGAGGTTCCGTCAATTTTACACGATAGGTTCGGTGATGTACAAAATTTGTTGCATTCATTTTATGAAACTACCGCTCATGAAGTCAAAACCAATGTCTAATCAGTCAAAACCAAAATTTGTTGCATTGATTTAAAACCTGTTTATTTACAGTATAAAATTTTTATATAGAAAATATTTCATGAGATATTATATTTTCGCCTCTAATATACTCCCTCCGAAAAAAGTAAGAAACGAAGGAGAAAAAATGGATAAAATATGAGTTCTATTTTTTAAACGGTAGTACTATTTTTTTTTTTCACATTCTAAAATGACAAAAATATGACTATTCTTTGTGAAAGAATGGAGTAATATTTTTAAATATTTGATAAGTTTGTTTGAGCATTAAATTAGTGTTGTAACAATTATAAATGGAACCTTATTTTATATGTGAACATTTTTTCTTCTCAGAATTTAATCAAATGTTGTTGTTTTAAATGATTCCCACACATGCATTGTGTATCAGAGCTATCCAAATATTTATAATTTGTTAGTCATTTCAATTTTAATACGTTGAAGTTGTATAATTTGTAGTTATTATATACAGTACATATTTTGTTTATAATTGTTATTTTGAATATAATATTATTATTTCTAATTTTGTTTAATTAATTTACAATCTAAAAGTCAATGTGTTAAAAATTCTTAGTCTGTGCATCTAAACTTACTCGTGGACTGGGCGAAGCCTTACTCGAAGGATCATCATAAGCTCGACTCAATAATTGACGTAAATTTTGGTTGTTTAGTTGTGTTGTGTAGGAAATTTTATTTCCTATTTCTTCATGGCCTTTTTGGTTGTGGAAAAAAAAAGAAAATTTTCATTTTTGATCACTTTTAAGGTTATCTTTTTTGATGTTGTTGTAGTTGTAGATTGATCTTTAGCAAGTGTTTGTTTTTCACAAACACGCTGTTTCCCTCAAACTATAGTGTTTATGTAATGCATTCAATGTCACAACTTTCCTCTTCCACCAACCAAACTCACCCCATTAATCTCATCACATTTTTTACATAAAATATAGGGTAATTAGATGTTATATTCCATGTTTATGTACTATTTTAACTGTTGGTTAACTTTTTTTTATTTTTTTTGGCTCGAGCATTTTATAGTATATCATAAAAAACATGAATTCACGATTCCAAAGGTGGGATTGTAACAACGTGGGAAAACAAGTTGGCTCACATCTAGAAAATCTGAAGACTTAAAATTAATTTTATTTTTTCTTCATCAGCTTAAATTGGCAATTGTAGCACTAGGAAAGAAAGACTCCTGGTCATCCATGTTGAAAATAAGGTTTTTGTTGTAGATATTTTCTCTAAGTAAATTATGCCATGGAAAAGTTTTTAGGAATTCATTTGTTTGTCTCTTTGTATGATTTCCTTTGAACTGTATTTAGTTCAATTTCGTAAATGACCCTATAACTGTAAAATTATATAGAAACACAATTTTGCTTGCTTTTTACAGAAGAACATAAGTAACAATAGAAAGAGATTATAGTATTCAAGCAACACAACATAAGTAACAATAGAAAGACTCTTGGTCATCCATGTTGAAAAATAGAGTAAGGTTTTTGTTGTAGATATTATCTCTAAGTAAAGAATCATTTTTGGGGAAGACTTGAAAGCATTTCAAGTAGTTGCATATCTAATTAAGGCCCTTATAGTTTTAGGCCCATTACAAAATAAATTTTGTCATAGAAATGTTTTTAGGAACTCATTTGTTTGTCTCTTTGTATGGTTTCGTTTGAACTTTATTTAGTTCATTTTCGTGAACGCAAGTACTGAGATGCTCTTTACAGAAGCACATAAGTAACAACAGAAAGAGGTAATAATAGTATTCAAGCAACACATGATCAAACTTTATTGTAAGCTTAAACAAACTCTATAGTTCATTCTTCATTTCTTCTAAAATAAGTAGATCGTTTTTCTGCATCTTCTACATGACTTCAACTTCAAAGTTGGCACTTGCCAAGTTCTTCAGTGCTTCATCTTTCCTCCAAACTTTGACTCAAAACATGAAGCTCTAGTTGGTCTCCATATAAATCCTCTTGTTCCTCTACTATCTTTTTAGCCGACTCCACCGCTGAATCACTGCAAAAATGCAATTCAATTGATTTCAACGTTGCTATTTCTCCCACTTCTGATGGGATCTCCTTCAGTTAATAGAAATATTCAAGACAAAGCTTTTGGAGAACTTGAAAGTGGGATTTGTCTGATACAATCCAATCTTCTAGACCTTTTGGAGGCTTGGAATCATCTTTATGTACTATTTTCTCAAAGTAAAGAGTCATCTTTGGGGAAGATTTGAAAGCATTTCAAGAAGTTGCATATCTAATTAAGCTCCTTGTTGTAGATATTTTCTCAAAGTAAATTATGTCATGGAAAAGTTTTTAGGAATTCATTTGTTTGTCTCTTTGTATGGTTTCCTTTGAACTTTATTTAGTTCATTTTCGTAAATGACCCTATAACTGTAATATAATTATATAGAATCGCAAGTACTGAGATGCTAGCTTTTGCTTGCTCTTTACAGAAGCACATAAGTAACAACAGAAAGAGGTTATAGTATTCAAGCAACACAAGATCAAACTCCATTACAAGCTTATGAAAACAAACTCGGTCTTCACGATTTTCTGCATCTTCTACATGAGTTGGAATGGGAAGAGGAACTGAGACCAAACTCTACACTTCGATGCTACGTCAGAAAGTGAAGACGTCAACTTCAAAGTTAGCACTTGCCAAGCTCTTCAGTGCTTCTCTTTTGAAAACTTTAACTCGAACATGAAGGTCCAGTTGGTCTCCATATAAATCCTCTTGTTCCTCTACTATCTTTTTAGCCGACTCCACCGCTGATTCACTGCAAAAGCCCAATTCAATCGATTTCAACGTTGCTATTTCTCCCACTTCTGATGGGATCTCCTTCAGTTGATCGAAAGAATAAAGACGAAGCTTCTGGAGAACTGGAAAGTGGGATTTGTCTGATACAATCCAATCTTCTAGACCATCACAACTGCGCAATTGTAGAAACGTGAGGCTTGGAAATTGGCCTTCAATTGTTTCCCACTTGCCTGTTTTGAAGAAACCATTGAATAGTACAAACTTCTCAAGAAGGGGCAATGAACCGATTTTTGGCATTATGTCTTCTAACACCATATCAGGAGAGGCAATAATAGACAACTTCTTGAGGGAGTGTGGGAACCTAATCCTCTGAAAATATACATCACTTTCAATTCTGGAATTGCAGTCCAAGTTTTCCAACTTACTCAAGCACTGAAGATAGCTGAGAGTTTTCTCCCTCCATTTGTTTCTTATCATAACTTAATTTCAATTTCTTCACATTGGGAATTGTTTTAACCACCTCCTCATTCAAAATCAAATTCTTCACTCCTTTGAGTGTTTGCAGATTCTCCATGATAAAAATTTCATTGTCGCCACTGGGAGGATTCGGGAGAATCAATCCGGAGGATGAGTCAACGAATATTAGGTGACGAAGTTGATGCAATTTCCAAATTTCAATCGGTATAATAAGATGATCCGAACAACTAATAATCAATGTGTATAGATTCCAAAGCTGATCAATCGAAGTAGGGAATTTGGAATTCTCATGAAGGCTAACCGAAAGGTACCGTGAGTTCACCAATTCAAACACATTATCTAGAAAATAATCCCAACAATCTTCATATGCATGGAGTGTCCTCAACAATCTGAGATTTTGAGGCAGTTGAACTTCTCCACCCCCCTCTGCCTTCCACATTCCATGGATGTCATCACATATTATGGAACGAACATGTGACAAAAGTCCCAAGACTTCATTTGTTGACAACCACACAGTTTTAGGTGGAAAAACAACCCGACGTTCACTATTATTGGTCGGAGGACCATCTCTTACGACATGATAAAAACTTTCCCTTTCAACTTCTTTCAAACACAAATCTCTCAACAAATCATGAATTTTACAATAGTAAACATTTCCAATAGACCCCAATAGATCAACTAAAACAAGATTTCTATCAACCAACTCCTTAAAGTACTCATGCGCAATTGTTTCCAAACATTTCCCCCTGCTTGGTTTCAAAAATCCTTCAGAAATCCACAGCTTCTTGAGCATTGACACACGGATACTACGATCTTCCTTAAAAACACCCATATACAAAAAACATGGCTTCAAATAGTTTGGTAGATAGACATAGCTCATCCTCAATGTTTTTAAGCAAAATTCATCATCATTGTTAATAACAATTGAATTCAAATTTTGCTCTATAAACTCCCAATATTGTCTTGTGAACTCAGACTTTGCCAAAAGACCTCCTATTGTAGCAATTGATAAAGGAAGTCCTTTACAATTTACTACAATATTCTTCCCAATTTTCTCCAACACTAGAGGACAACTTTCTTTCCCAAATACAGTTTTGCAAAACAAATCCCAACTATTAGCTTCATCTAAAAAATTCATACCAACTCTATACGACTTATTCAATTGAGAACTCAAGTTTGACAACCTAGTTGTCACTATTATCCGACTCCCATTTCCAATATCAGGAAAGAAAAATCTTATCTTCTCCCACACATCTACACTCCACATATCATCCATTATCACAAGATACCTTCTACCATGTAAAAACTTGTGTAATTTTTCTCCCAATTCTTTCTCACTCAGATCACTACTTGAATCACCACTAGCTTGGAAAAGAACTTCTCTAAGTGTTTCTCTAACATTATAAGTTTGAGAAATTGTAGTCCAAGCACGAATATCAAAATGCTCCTTAACAAGTGCATTCTCAAATAAACTTCGGGCAAGAGTGGTCTTACCAATTCCGCCCATCCCCGTGATGGGGATGATTTGGCGGCTGAGTTGATCTCCGGTGAGCTTATCCAAAACATCAAGAAACACTTCCTCAAAGCCCACCATCACGTTTTCCTTCACAGTAGAAGAAGATGTCAAGGCAGCAACGGACTTCTGCTGCAGATTCGCTTCCACTGCAATCTTCTCCACTTCAATTTTGATCAAATTCAATTTTTCAATCACTTTCTGCAGATCTTGATAAAATCCATGACCCTCAACGATTGGGGATCGTTTGTCAATTCGAACTACAATCTGGGATTCGATAACATCCTCAGCTGCATAAACTGCATCAGCAATGCGACGCTCCAATGGATCAGCTTCACGGCCATCAACAACAACAGGGGAAGTATAAGCATCAAGAAACACCAGCAAGAAGGTAACAATTTGAGTGAGAGACTCAATTTGTTGTTTGTGGATAAAAATGGGAGGGGAAGGATGGTTCTCAAGTGTATCCAAGATATTCATAAGAGAAACCAGAGCTCCATAAGCTGCCATGATTAACTACTCTTTGAATTTTGAATGAATGAAGACGGCCAATATGACACTAATATACAATTGAGAATTGCAATTTTTTTATAGTGACAGATAATATAAAGAACTCAGGTCCAGCATTATCGAGATAATGAGATCTGCATTAGTGCAAGAGAGCTGTGGATATAGGGGGAGGATCCCCTGCTGTGGTGGGAACACAACAGGGGCTGCTGTGCCAACTAAACGGCAGCATTTGGAGTCAATTACTACACCCCTTTCCATTATCTATTTAATTAGTTACGGTACTTACTTTTAGTACACCCCTTTTCATTGTCAAATTTTTTACTCCAGTATGCTTATTTAAATCAATTACACAAGTTGCAACTTTATTCTTCCCAAATAGCTTCAACATATTTTAGGTGGTTTACGTTGGATAATAATTTTCTTCAAATAACGATTAATTAGAACTGTTCATTACAATTTACTATGAATTATTTAATTTATTATTTATAATTTCATAATTTTCTATTCAGTTGCATGATCATTTAAACTTTATGTATTAACTATTAATATTATGATAAATTAATGTAATATTAATAAATTATTATTTAATAGTTTAGAGTTGTACGTGATAGCAATTGGAGGTTACCAAATTCGAAAAGTCATTTATATTAAATTTTATTAATCTAAATCACTTATTGTATTATTCCTTAACTTATTTTTAGTGTAATATTGTTGAGAGTTAATAGCATAAGGTATTTTTTTGGACTTCTTATTGATTTTATAAATTGAAATATAAAATTATAGTAATATTTTAATTTTTCTTAGTTGTCTCACATTGCTAAAAAGAAAAATTAACATGAAAAAAAATACTCCCTCCGTCCGCCATTAGGAGTCCCATTTGTGGGGGCACGGG
Organism: Salvia hispanica; assembly: GCF_023119035.1. Lineage (NCBI taxonomy): Eukaryota > Viridiplantae > Streptophyta > Magnoliopsida > Lamiales > Lamiaceae > Salvia > Salvia hispanica. The sequence goes on along the minus strand of NC_062966.1, from coordinate 1,126,955 downwards.
TTTTAAGAAAAGTTAAGAAAAGTGGGTGGAAAAAAGATAGTGGAATAGGGGTCCCACTTGTATATATTAGTTTTAAATAAAATGTGAGTGGAATGAGTTAGTGGAAGGTGGGACCCTATTACCATTTATGGTAAAAGTGAACCGGGACTCCTATTCGCGGACGGACTAAAATGGAAAAACGGGACTCCTATTCGCGGACAGAGGGAGTATCAAATATGATAAAACGACAATATAGCATTGTCTCTTGATAGAGTGATGTTATTATATTTGGAGTGTTAATTAAAACATGATGTATTAAAAATGATATTATGATTTTTTTTTCATATCATACTTTTTTAATATATAAATATTAGTTCCAATTTCACCATTATGGAACAATGGAGAAAATTGAAATGTTATATTGGATTATTCGAGTTCCAAAATTATGGAAATGGCAAAAAATTCAATGAAAAATTATGATTTAATAATATTTATCCCTAAATTCAAAAATAAAATGAGTTTTCAAATTTGATAAATTTTTAGTCAAAAATATATTAGAATTGTAAAAGCAGTATTCAATATATAGATATTACATTTACATAATACTCGATATAAGTTAAAATAATTTTAAGTGATAAAATTTATTTACTAACAGTTAATATTCAACAAAGTATGATTACTCCTATATAAGTAAAATCAATATTCAATATAGTATTATAAAATAATTATGATTTAACCGCCTGTGTGGGCAATATAGTAGTGCAATATTAACTTAAACCATTGATCACATAAATCATGCAGCAAGTGAAGTTAAGTACAGTAAACCACCTAAAATATGTTGAAGCAGCTATTTGGGAAGAGTAAAGTTGCTAAAGTTAGTAAATGAAAAAGTAAGTACAGTAACGAATTAAATAGATAATGGAAAGAGGTGCAGTAATTGACTCCAAACGCTGCCGTTTAGTTGGCACAACAGCCCCCTGCTGTATTCCCACCACAGCAGGGGATCCTTCCTTCCCCAATTAAAAGTATGATATATTTGCATTAGTGCAAGATCTGAATGATGGGCTTGGATCCCATCAATCAGCCCATTCCTTCTTGTGAGTTTAATCGAAAAATACTCTATAAAAATACTCTATAAAAACAATAATAAAAATAGAAGCTCAGCATGCTTCCTTTTTGTGAGTTGTGATAGACATTAAAGGGAAGATCTTTTTCTTATAAATCATGTTACTAAAAGAAAACTTTAGTTCATTATTCTAATGAGCTAGCTCGGTGTTCTTGTCTTTCGGCTTGAGTTGGAAAGGGAAGAGGAAGTGAGGCCTTCGATGCTATTACACAAACATTAACTTCAAATTTGGAGCTTGCCAAGTTCTTCAGAGCTTTTTCTTTCTTCCGAACTAGAGCTCGGACATGAAGCTCTAGTTCGTCTCCATATAAATCCTCTTGTTCCTCTACTATCCTTTTCGCTGACACCACCGCCAATTCACTGCAATATTCCAAAGAAATGGATTTCAAAGTTGCTATTTCTCAAACTTCTAATGGAATCTCATTTAGTTGGCTTAAATTACGAAGATAAAGCTTTTGAAGAAATGGAAAGTGAGACTTATCCGACACAATCCAATCGTCTAGACCACCACAATCCTCCAATCGTAGAAACATGAGGCTTGCGAATTGACCTTCAACTGTCTCCCACTTGCCTGTTTTAAAGAAGCCATTTTGCAATACAAACTTCTCGAGAAGGGGCAATGAACCGATTTTTTGCAACATGTCTTCCAATTCAGGATCGGGAGAGGCATCGACGAACAAATTTTTGAGGGAGAGTGGCAACCTAATCCTCTGCAAATAGTCATCACATCCATTTCTGGTGGTGCAGTGGAAGTTTTCCATTTTACTTAAACACTGAAGATAATTGAGACAGTTTTCTCCCTCCATTTGTTGCACATTGTATATTAGATGCAATTTCTTCACATTGGGAATTCTTTTAACCACCTCCTCATTCAAAAAACAAATTCGGAACTCCTTTGAGTGTGTGCAAATTCTCCATGATAACAATGCCATTGCCACCACTTGGATGATCAGGGAGAATCAATCCTTTCTCATGAAACTCGAGATGTCGAAGTTGATGCAATTTCCAAATTTCGATTGGTGCAATAAGGTAACGCCAACAATGAGTAATCAACGTGTGAAGATTCCATAGTAGATCAATCGAAGTAGGGAATCTCTTTATGAACTCTAACAGCAAGGTATCGCGAGTTCACCATTTCAAACACGTTGTCGAGGAAATAAGCACCACTCAGAGTATCTTCATCATATGCTTTGAATGTCCTCAACAATCTAAGATGGTGAAGGATTTGAGGCTCATCACGTTTTATGGAACGAGCATGCGACAAAGATTCTAAGAGTTCACTTAATAACACCACTGAAGTTTTTAGAGCAACTCGGCTTGTGCTGTTTAAGCGTGGAGGATCGTTTCTTATGACATGATAAAACCTTTCCTTTTCGACTTCTTCCAAGCACACATTTTAGTACAAATCATGAATTTTACCGTGCTTAACATTTCCAGTAGACCCAAACCTATCAACTAAAATGAGATTCCTATCAACCAACTCCTTAAAGTATTCTTGCGCAATTATATCCAAACTTTTCCCACTCCTGGGTTTTAAAAATCCTTCAGAAATCTATAGCTTTTTGAGCATTGAACCGCGAATACTACGATCTCCCTCAAAATTAGCCATATATAAAAGGCACGTCTTCAAATAATTTGGCAGATAGATATAGCTCATCCACAATATTTTCATGCAATATTCATCATTACTTTTAATAGCAGAATTCAAATCTTGCTCTAAAAAATCCCAATATTCTCTTGTGCGATCAGACTTTGCCAAAAGTCCTCCTATTGTAATACTATTTTACACTTTACTACAATAGCCTTCCCAATATTCTCTAACTCAAGAGGACAACTTTCTTTTTCAAACACAGCCTTACAAAACAAATCCCAACTACTAGCTTCATCTAGAAATTCGATATCAACTCTATAAGATTCTTCAACTGAGAGCTCAAGCTTGATAGCCTAGTTATTATGATTATTCGACTCCCACATTTTTTACTGGAAAGAAAAATCTTATCTTCTCCCACGCCTCTTCACTCCACATATCATCCATTATTACAAGATACCTCTTACCATATAAAAACTTGTACAACTTTTCTCTCAATTGATTTTCACTTAGATCACTGAGTTTTTCATTCTCATTCCTATCGCACGAGTGCCTAATTGCTTGAATATAAACTCCTCTAAGTGTTTCTCTAACACTGAAGTTTGAGAAATTGTAGTCCAAGTACGAATATCAAAATGCTCCTTAACAACTGCATTGTTAAATAGATTTCTGGCTAGAGTGGTTTTACCAATTCCGCTCATCCAATTGTGATTATTTGGCGGCTGAGTTGGTCTAAAAATTTTCTGCATTATAATCGTGTTGTGTATAGAGTCTAAAAGGTTTGGGCTGCTGTTCAATTATATTTAGGCCCATTTGAATCCTATCTTGGCTAGGCTTAGATTTCATTATTTTTGCCTATACATAGGTATGCACTTTCATTAAATAATGTATCCAAAAATATAGTGAAAATCCCAAGTTTGACATCGGCTGTTATTTTCCTTGGTGATGAAGCTCTTGTCGTCGAAGGCAGCTGTTGGGTCTTGGTGGTGCACACCCAAACTCCACATTAGTATGATATTGTCCACTTTGACCTATGATAAGTTGCATGTCCCGGGGGAAAGACCTCAGCCACCTTATCAGCTGTGGTAAGGGTGGTAGGTGGCTGGAGGCACGAAGTCCTTTTAAACTAATGGGTGTCAGCCCCTCTGGTGTCTAAAGGCAACCTGGTGGTTCCCAAAATGCTTGTGGACTTAGTCCTTTGGTGCTGAGGGATCTGCCTTGTAGGTTATGATGAAAATGCCTTAGCCTGTAACACTTGATTGGTTTCCCAGAATAAAGTCCAAGGTGGAGTATGTTGGATTTATTGGGTGGACTTTTATTTGGGCTGTGTTATTATGTTAGTCCGGATGTGATTAATTGGGCTGAGCCCAATTACAAGTCCCCTTGCACCAGATGCTGCCACGTGCCCCCTCACATGGATCCTGCTCCACAGCCGTTGGATTTAGGGTTGTGTTTGTTATTGAGAAAAGGCTATGCGCCGTTCTCATTCACTCTCTAATCTCTCTCTCTCTACACTCGATTTAGTGTATTCTCTCTTCTCTCTCTTCTTCTCCGATGAGTTTCCGGCCATCTCTTGGTGATCTCTCACGGTTCTTTGAGTGGTAGATCTTTTGTGAGTGCTGGTGTGAGGCAATCTCTTCGATTGCTTGTTGCTGGAGAAGAATTAGGGTTTGTGAGACTCGGAGGCTCTGTGCTGAGATTTGTTCGGTGGAACCTGATCTGGTGTGAGGGGACTTTCTGGTGGAGGTATTGGTGGTCCGAGGGTTAATTCTAACCAATCCATCTGTGCTCTCTTGGATCTTGTTCTGGTAGAATAGATCAGTGTTGTTGTGGCGGGTTATGAGCCAAGAATCTTTGATCTATTGTCATTCTCATTGTTCTTAGTTAGTAATCTGTGTTTAGATCCGAGAGGATCCTTCTTGTTATTACTAACTGTTTTGTTAAGTGAGCAGATTATGGAGCTAGCAAGGATAATAGCTTAATCTATTCAAGATCTTGTAATAGCTAGGGTTCCTAGTTTCTTGTACTTAATCTATAATACTTTGGTTCGAGTTGTAATATCAGCCGCGTGGGTGAGAGTTTGGCTGAGCTCTCTTGTACAAGAACAAAGAGGTCTCGGTAATTAGTGAATCTAGACTAATCTGATCCCTACGACGGCCATAGATTTGAGTAGGAAACCATATTTTAAAGTGTTATTTTTATTTGTGCATATATTAGAAACTTGAGCATATTTACATTAATATATCTCCTCGATTTGAATAATGGGCCTGCTTTTCAACAACTCAACATACTCCTGTTTTGTTGGGAGGTATTTGGGCCTTTCATTGGCCCATTATAGTTTCCTACGTCAAATGGGTTACAAGTCGGATTTGGCGTTAACTAAATTTAATTATATTTGCTATACAAATTAGGGTTACTAAATCACTTGCTTTATTATTATTTATATATATTAACACTCATTATAGTGTTTGATTTTGGCCATCGAAAGCTGTTGGAAAATTGTCTGTGAATTACTCTCGGAAAATTCTTTGTGAAAATTTGAATCCTTGCTCACGTCAAAATTCATTGCTTCAAAATTTTATATGGTTTTATCCAAATTATTTAGAGATCAAAATTCAGTCCTAATCTATTTATTAATAGACATAATTATTTTAAAATTAATTACCACGAGAAATATAAAAAATCCCTCAATTCATGTTATCTACATGCATAAGTTACACTTACACGTGAAATACTAAATTAACTTGGAAGGAATGATCACGTGAAATACTAAATAGACTTGAAAAAGAATCAATTACATAAATTTTCTCAATTTCACCACACGTGCATTTTATTACTCATCACGAATGTAGCACACACAATATTTTGAGAACGGATCACCAAAATTAAGTGCAACGTTATATTTTATGAAAAAAACTCAACTTATAACACCATATATGGATTTATAGAGGTGATATATAGCATATCAAATTTTGCACTCACACCTAATAAGAGACATAAATTGTTATATAAGCTGATAAACACGGATTGAAAAGAATGCGACAAGCAATGCAGGAACACGAAAGAATTACTTGGTTCGAACATAAGACCTACATCCACGGATAAAGGATGATGTGGTTCTTATTCACTCTCAAACGATCGATCACAAATTACAACCAATCGAACTACAAGCAGAAACAAGATGAGCTCATAACCGTGTGATGAATCATGTCTTTCTCTCTTATCTAGCTGGCGAAGATGGTGATACAACTATAACAAGAAAGAATATACATACAACCCTGCACACGATAACTGCTTCAACTAAATCGAATAATCCACCGATCTGAAAACAACTTTCTTGACCGCTGCAAAGTAGTTGTAACAGCTTTGTATGTATCTCTCTTCAATCCTTCCCTTTAGTTCAGTCTCCACAGCCACAATATCAACATAAAGAATTAATCAGATAAGAAGTTGCAGAATAAAAATCTGTAGCATTAATTAAGGTCGTAATGTTTACTTGTTGTAGGCGGATTGCGATGCAATACTTTTCAATAAATCTTCGATCATACTCTAAAACCTATCCACTTTCACTTCAAAGTTGGCACTTGCCAAGCTCTTCAGTGCTTCTTGTTTCTTTGAGACTACAACTTGAACATGAAGGTCTAGTTGGTCACCATATAAATCCTCTTGTTCCTCTACTATCTTTTTAGCCGACTCCAACGCTGATTCACTGCAATAACGCAATTCAATTGATTTCAACGTTGCTATTTCTCCCACTTCTGATGGGATCTCCTTCAGTTGATCGAAAGAATCAAGACGAAGCTTCTGGAGAACTGGAAAGTGGGATTTGTCTGATACAATCCAATCTTCTAGACCTTTACAATTGTGCAATAGTAGAAACATGAGGCTTGGAAATTGGCCTTCAATTGTTTCCCACTTGCCTGTTTTGAAGACACCGTGTAATAGAACAAACTTCTTAAGAAGGGGCAGTGAACCGATTTTTGGCATTATGTCTTCCAACACCATATCAGAAGAGGCAATAATAAACAACTTCTTGAGGGAGTGTGGGAACCTAATCCTCTGAAAATATTCATCACTTTCATTTGTGGAATTGCAGACCAAGTTTTCCAATTTACTCAAACACTGAAGATAGCTGAGACAGTTTTCTCCCTCCATTTGTTTCTTATCATAACTTAACTGCAATTTCTTCACATTGGGAATTCTCTTAACCACCTCCTCATTCAAAATCAAATTCTTCACTCCTTTGAGTGTTTGCAGATTCTCCATGATAACAAATTCATTGTCGCCACTCGGAGGATTCGGGAGAATCAATCCTAAGGATGAATCTTCATCGAATATGAGGTGTCGAAGTTGATGCAATTTCCAAATTTCAATCGGGATAATAAGACGATCCGAACACCTAATAATCAATGTGTATAGATTCCAAAGCAGATCAATCGAAGTAGGGAATTTGGAATTCACATGAAGGTTAACCAAAAGGTACCGTGAGTTCACCAATTCAAACACATTATCTAGCAAATAATCCCCACCCGCAGTTTCTTCTTCATATACATGGAGTGTCCTCAACAATCTAAGGTTGTGAGGCAGTTGAACTTCTTTCCACAATCTACGGATGTCATCACATATTATGGAACGAACATGTGACAAATATCCCAAGATTTCATTTGTTAACAACCGTGCTGTTTTACCCAAAAAAACAACACGACGTTCGCTATTATTGGCCGGAGGCTCATCTCTTACGACATGATAAAAACATTCCTTTTCGACTTCTTTCAAACACAAATCTCTCAACAAATCATGAATTTTACAATAGTAAACATTTCCAATAGACCCCAATAGATCAACTAAAATGAGATTTCTATCAACCAACTCCTTAAAGTACTCATGCGCAACTGTTTCCAAACATTTCCCATTACTTGGTTTCAAAAATCCCTCAGAAATCCACAGCTTCTTGAGCATTGACACACGGATCCTACGATCTTCCTCAAAAATACCCATATACAAAAAACATGGCTTCAAATAGTTTGGCAGATAGACATAGCTCATCCTCAATGTTTTTAAGCAAAATTCATCATTATTGTTAATAACAATTGAGTTTAAATTATGCTCTATAAGCTCCCAATATTCTCTTGTGAACTCAGACTTCGCCAAAAGACCTCCTATCGTAGCAATTGATAAAGGAAGCCCTTTACAATTACGGGCTTCTGCTGCAGATTAGCTTCCACTGCAATCTTCTCCACTTCAATTTTGATCAAATTCATTTCTTCAATCACTTTCTGCAGATCTTGATAGAAGTCATGACCCTCAACAATTGGGGATCGTTTGTCAATTTGAACCACAATCTGGGATTCGATAACATCCTCAGCTGCATAAACTGCATCTGCAATGCGACGCTCCAATGGATCAGCTTCACGGCCATCAATAACAACAGGGGAAGTATAAGCATCAAGAAACTCCAGCAAGAAGGTAACATTTTGGGTGAGAGATTCAATTTGTTGTTTGTGGATAAAAATGGGAGGGGAAGGATGGTTCTTAAGTGTATCTAAGATATTCATAAGAGAAACCAGAGCTCCATAAGCTGCCATGATTAACTGCTCTTTGAATTTTGAATGAATGAAGACAGGCCAATATGATTAATTTTACAATTGAGAATTGCAATTTCTTATAGTGGACGATAATATAAAGAACTCAGGTGCAGCATTATCGAGATAATGAGATCTGCATTAGTGCAAGACAGCTGTTGATATAGTAATATAAAAAGTCTGATATAATAATAATCATATAATTGTCTACTTGATCTGAATGATGGGCTTGGATTCCATCAATCAGTCCATTCCTTTTTTCATATAGGGTGGGCTTCGAGCCATTTTAAAATGAGCCTAACCCATTCAACAACAACAACAGGACTTGATAATTGAGTAATACTTGTAAGCTTCCCCTTTGCTTATTAGAACTTGAGAGTATCAATTGAATTATTTCGATAATGTGTAGCTAAACTAATTAAATTATTCCTATATAGTAGGGTGGTTTTTAGTGGTATGATTTCATGGTCATTGTATGAATTTAGTTATTTCATTTTGTAATGCATCTTGAATGGTGTAAACTTGCTTCTAGAGTAGTATGAAAATTCTAAAATTTTATCTTGTTGGGAGAGAAGTTGGAGGGTGGATTTATGTGTATAACTAAGTGTGTTTACTACGCATCTGTGGAAGTTTAATCGAAAAAATACTCTATAAAAACAATAATAAAAATAGAAGCTCAGCATGCTTCCTTCTTGTGAGTTGTGATAGACATTAAAGGGAAGATCTTTTTCTTATAAATCATGTTACTAAAAGAAAACTTTAGTTCATTATTCTAATGAGCTAACTAGGGGATCATGTCTTTCGGCATGAGTTGGAAAAGGAAGAGGAAGTGAGGCCTTCGATGCTATAAGACAAACATTAACTTCAAAGTTGGCGCTTGCCATGTTCTTCAGAGCTTTTTCTTTCTTCCGAACTAGAGCTCGAACATGAAGGTCTAGTTGATCTCCATATAAACCCTCTTGTTCCTCTACTAGCCTTTTCGCTGACACCATTGCCGATTCACTGCAATATTCCAAAGAAATAGATTTCAAAGTTGCTATTTCTCCAACTTCTGATGGGATCTCATTTAGTTGGCCTAAATTACGAAGATGAAGCTTCTGAAGAAATGGAAAGTAAGACTTATCCGACACTATCCAATCGTCTAGACCACCGCAATCCTCCAATCGTAGAAACATGAGGCTTGCGAATTGACCTTCAACTGTCTCCCACTTGCCTGTTTTAAAGAAGCCATTTTGCAATACAAACTTCTCGAGAAGGGGCAATGAACCGATTTTTTGCAACATGTCTTCCAATTCAGTATCGGGAGAGGCATCGACGAACAACTTTTTGAGGGAGAGTGGCAACCTAATCCTCTGCAAATAGTCATCACATCCATTTCTGGTGGTGCAGTGGAAGTTTTCCAATTTACTTAAACACTGAAGATAACTGAGACAGTTTTTGTAACACCCCGAATTTCCGAACCCTAATTTTAGAGCCCTAGAATTTATTTTTGATGCCGTGGAAGATGTGAATTATTTGATAAGTGAATTTATTACATGAGTTTATTTGATTGAGAATTTTGAAAAGTCAAATTTGTTGACCATTATGATGTGGCATATGTGATTAATTAATTTATGAGATGAATTATTTGATTGAGGGTGAGTGAGAATATTAGAGAAAATTTCCAAAAATACTAGCCACTATTATTTTGTGATTTTCGAAAATCACATGTAGAAGGAAAGGAGTTATTTTATTTGACTTCTTATTTGATTTCTTTCCATACCTAGAATTTAAATATTCTACCAAATCTTTCCATAGCTCAAAAGATTATGCCATATCTTATTTTAATTAAACAAACCCATGCCTTGTTTAAATAGGCATACTACACGCCTAATACCAATCTCAAGTTGAGAGATTTTTATTTTATTTATTTTGCTCCGTGATATTTTATTCTACTCCGGAAAAATACCAAACGAAATCTTGGCTAATTAAATAGCCTAATTTTCGAAAACTTCATGCCTTGTGACCTAGTCTATTTTTGTTAATTCTTCTTCCCTACTCCATAATATTTATTTATTTAATTGTGGAGAATAGAATCTTACCAAATATTCTAAAGATCTTATTGGACTCTATAAATAAGAGCCAAGACCCCAACCCTAGTTCATTATTTTCGCCCCCTCATATTTTCGTCCCCCTCTCTTCTTCTTCATACTCTCTCAATTTTCTTCTACTTTACTCCATTAATCTTGCATCCCTTGAGAAGAAATTGAAGTTTGATCCAAGAATTCTTGAAGAACCAAGTCTTTACTTACTTTCTACCGATCGTTTTTCTCAAAAAGGTATTCTTATAATTATCTTCTTCTTCTACTTGATTCATCTTCTTTCTAACCGATTAATCGGTACTCTTGAACCCTCATGCATATTAATTAAGCGAGAGTGGGATAAAAGGGACATAGAAAATATGTATGCATGTGGTGTGTGTGTTATGCGTGTGTGTTATGTGTGTGTGTGTCGAATATGTGTGTGTGTTGTGTGTTGGTGAAATACTCATGCACGATATATATTAATGCTAGATCTAGATTTAATATGCGAGTAAACTATATATAGTGAACATGTTTATGTTTGGTCATATTAAGTTAAGTCGTTGGGAAAAGGGAAAAACGTCGAGACATGCATGAATTAGGTTTTGAATTGTGAATTTGATTTGTATGTACCTATGTGATTTAAAAGGTGAAACCCCGGTTGCAAAGTCAGATAAAGGAAAAGAGAAACTTACTTGAAATCTAAGCAGTCGAGGTGGGCTTTATTCTTAAACTCTTTTATTTCTTGCAAAATATTGATTGGTGTTATAAGGGTGGTTTAACTGTTATGCCATGCCTATATTTGTTTTATTGTGATATTGTGCCTGAAGCCTAGTTTGTGAGTTCGCTCCATTGGGCCAAGGTTTTGGATATGTTATACGAATTCGGGTCTGAGTACGGGCCGCAAACCCTACCAGGCTGTGTACACGAGGGGATCGTGAGCCGTCCTTGCTAGTCGGCCGGTCTCGTGGGCGAAAAGTGTGGCCACACTTTCGTCGCACCATGGATATGATTGTGATTGTGGAATTTGATGAGAAAATGGGAGATATTTGATTGGCCAATCTATGAAAATATTTTGTGACACTCGATGATATTTTATTTTGATAAATTGTAAAACTCGAGTTCACTTGGTAAGGGTGGCATAACTTATAAAATGTTTTGGCAACGAGCTCACTGAGTATTTCAAAATACTCAGCCCTGCATGTGTTTTCCTTATGTGCAGGTTGAATGACGACGAGCGGTGGCGGGTGTTGAGCATGATAATTAATTAAGATGGATGTTATGAACTTCAAGCGTAGTTGTGTCTTCATACATGGCTATTCTTTCTCTTGGTCGTTTTCCGCTGAGTTCTGATGCACCTTAGAGTTCGTCGTTTTTGGATATTTACATCTTTCCTTCGATTTGAGGCCTTAGACTTTTTCTTGTGATTCTATCTTAAACATTATGTCGTACTCTTGAGAATTTGATCGTTATTTATGATACCCCTTTCTCTTTCTCATTCAAGCTTTTAGGCTAAGTTGTCGCTTTAAATACTCTGATAGTTCTTTTAAATCTCTTGGTCAAAATTCTTTAAATGAAACCCTAGCCTTGTTCATTTCTTCGAGTCTGGTTGGTAGCAGTTGCCGCATTTATTGTACCCTAGGAGAGCGGGCTGTTACAGTTTTCTCCCTGCATTTGTTGCACATTGTAGATTAGATGCAATTTCTTCACATTGGGAATTCTTTTAACCACCTCCTCATTCAAAAAACAAATTTAGAACTCCTTTGAGTGTGTGCAAATTCTCCATGATAACAATGCCATTGCCATCACTTGGAGGATCAGGGAGAATCAATCCTTTCTCATGAAACTCGAGATGTCGAAGTTGATGCAATTTCCAAATTTCGATTGGTGCAATAAGGTAACGCCAACAATGAGTAATCAACGTGTGAAGATTCCATAGTAGATCAATCGAAGTAGGGAATCTCTTTATGAACTCTAAAAGCAAGGTATCGCGAGTTCACCATTTCAAACACGTTGTCGAGGAAATAAGCACCACTCAGAGTATCTTCATCATATGCTTCCTCAACAATCTAAGATGGTGTGGGATTTGAAGTTCATCACGTAATAAGGAATGAGCATGCGACAAGGATTCCAAGAGTTCACTTATTAACACCACTGAAGTTAAGAGCAACCCGACTTCTGCTATTTAAGCATGGAGGATCGTTTCTTATGACATGATAAAACCTTTCCTTTTCGACTTCTTCCAAGCACAAATTTCGGTACAAATCATGAATTTTATAGTGCCTAACATTTCCAGTAGATCCCAACCTATCAACTAAAATGAGATTCCTATCAACCAACTCCTTAAAGTATTCTTGCGCAATTATTTCCAAACTTTTCCCACTACTTGGTTTTAAAATTCATTCAGAAATCCATAGCTTTTTGAGCATTGACACGCGAATACTACGATCTTCCTCAAAATTAGCCATATATAAAAAGCATGGCTTCAAATAATTTGACAGATAGATATAACTCATCCACAATATTTTCATGCAAGATTCATCATTACTTTTAATAACTGAATTTAAATCCTGCTCTATACAGAGTATTCTCTTGTGCGGTCAGACTTTGCCAAAAGTCCTCCTATCGTAATAATTGATAAAGGAAGTCCTTTACACTTTACTACAATAGCCTTCCCAACATTCTCTAACTCAAGAGGACAACTTTCTTTTTCAAACACAGTCTTACAAAGCAAATCCCAACTACTAGCTTCATCTAGAAATTCGATATCAACTCTATAAGATTCGTTCAACTGAGAGCTCAAGCTTGATAGCCTAGCTGTTATGATTATTCGACTCCCACATTTATGACTGGGAAAGAAAAATCTTATCTTTCTCCCACACCTCTGCACTCCACATATCATCAATTATTACAAGATACACCTCTTACCACATAAAAACTTGTGCAACTTTTCTCTCAATTGATATTCACTTAGATCACTGAGTTTTTCATTCTCATTCTGATCACGAGTGCCCAATTGCTTGAATATAAATTTCTCTAAGTGTTTCTATAACATTATAAGTTTGAGAAATTGTAGTCCAAGCACAGATATCAAAATGCTCCTTAACAGCTGCATTGTTAATACATTTATGGCTAGAGTGGTCTTACCAATTCCACCCATCCCCATAATTGGGATTATTTGGCAGCTGAGTTGGTTTAAAAGGTTTCTTCATTATAATCGTGTTGAGTATGGAGTCTAAAAGGTTTGGGCTGCCGTACAATTATATTTTAAGCCCATTATAATTGTGTTGAGTATTGAGTCTAAAAGGTTTTCAGTCCTAATCCACTCCCTCCGTCCCAAGGAAGATGACCCCTTCCTTGGGCGGCACGGGATTTTATGCAACTTTATTTTGTGTGTTAAGTGGAGAGAGTAAAGTAAGAGAGAGGGAATAAAGTAGAGATAAAAGGATTTCCATTTTAAGTAATGGGTCATCTTGATTGGGACAAACAAAAAAGGAAAGTGGGTCATCTTCAATGGGACGGAGGGAGTATTTATTTACAGACATAATTAGTTTAAAATTAATTACCACCATGAAATATCAAGAATCCCTCAATTCATAACAACATGCATAAGTTATTAGTTATTACACGTGAAATACTAAATTAATTTGGAAGGATGAAATACAAAATAGACTTGAAAAAGAATCAATTACATAAATTTTCTCAATTTCACCACACGTGCATGTTATTACTCATCACAAATGTAGCACACACAATATTTTGAGAACGAATCACCAGAATTAAGTGCAACATTTTATGAAAAAAATTCAACTTATAACACCACAGTATATTGCAAGTCTAAAATCGAGAGGCAAAAATTCACATGGATATATAGAGAAGATGGTGATACAACTATAACAAGAAAGAATATGCATACAACCCAGCACACGATAACTGCTTCAACTAAATCGAATAATCCACCGATCTGAAAACAACTTTCTTGACCGTTGCAAAACAGCTTTGTATATATCTCTTCAATCCTGCCACAATATCAACATAAAGAATTAATCAGATAAGAAGTTGCAGAATAAAAAATTATATAGCATTAATTAAGGTCGTAATCTTACTTGTTGTGGGCGGACTGAGATGGAATGTTTTTCAATAAAATCTTCGATGATACTCTAAACACTATTCACTTTAACTTTCAAACTATCACTCGAACATGAAGGTCTAGTTGATCTCCACATAAATCCTCTTGTTCCTCTACTATCTTTTTAGCCGACTCCACCACTGATTCACTGCAAAAACCCAATTCAATTGATTTCAACGATGCTATTTCTCCCACTTCTAATGGGATCTCCTTCAGTTGATTGAAACAATCAAGACAAAGCTCTTGAAGAACTGGAAAGTGGGATATGTATCTTCATCTTCTTTGTTTACATGTGATGAATTTTAGGGCACAATATTTCCTCCCAATACTTCAATTTTTTATCATTGGTATTTATTGCTGACTCACTTTAATAAGTATGATAGAAGAATGTTATTTTTTTTTTAAAAGCAAAGCGAATATCCTTTTCTCCCTTTTAAACTTAATTACAAACTCTTATTTTATTAAAAGGTTGAAAAAGGTTAAACTTCTCATATTACTAAGTTCACTTGGATTGAGGGAAGTAACATAGTAGTATAAAACAATGATGCTCAAGTTTTAGCATCGAGGGAAGAAGTTATCACAAATTTTCCAAAACTCACTATAAAATTTGTAATTTACTCAAACAAATTCCGTTGATCCTCAAACCAAATATGCCAACTCTTTTATAAGAGTATAAATTTATATGCAAAAGTGTTCGTCGTATATTTAACGTTTACCTAGATAACTGCGATCAACTAACTTTCTGATCAATCGTTTCTGATATAGTACTAATACTTACATAATTATTTTTTTTATACTTCTTTAGTTCCATTAGATTTTATTATCTTTATTATTTATTTCCATAGATTACAAAACCCATGTGGAACAATAATTGCAACCCATATTCAGAAGCGGGCTACACGGGCTAACCCGTTCGGGTCAGCGGGTTATGTGGGCTGGCCCGGGTGGGTTGCGGGTTAGCCCACGGGTTGAGCATTAATATAAAAATATAATTAAAATTTTTGGATTATATACTTATATGAAGTATATTTGGTAATATCAATATTAAATACAACATTGATACGAAGAATATAGAGTAATTATTATGTCTTCTCTCTCAAATTGAAAGTTAGGGTTATATGAATTGCATGATTTCCATTTAATTGTAGTCAGATTCATGTGTGTTATTAATTAAACGATATGTTTATCTATGTTATTTCAATTTTCAATTGCTATTATTTTCTTTCTCTTAATCACTTTGATATTATTTTACTATTTGCGACAATCTGCGTTTTAATAATTTAGAATTTCGGATTAGATAGAAAGTAGTAACATATAAGATTACTATTGACCCGAATAGCCCGTGGGTTAGCTCGAAACCCGAAGATTTAGGGTTAGGGCCGAAAATTCATAGCCCGAATAACCCGCACCCAAATAGCCCGACAACCCGAGTGGATTGGCCCGAACCCGAGTGGGTTAGCCCAATTGACATCCCTATGCAACATGTCTCAATATCAACATAACAAACTTGCATGTTTAGAAAGTACATAATTGTGAGTACTAAAAATAGAGAACATTCTTACATATCACCTGGAAGCTTTTATAAATTATAAAACTTATTTAAAATATAAATTGTCAGATATAGAAATCCTTAATTCTACAGTATATCGAATTAGATGTTAATGTAACCCGCAACCCGTGAATGACAAGGGAAAGGGAAAGCCTAATTCAAATAACAAGGAAAAGCTTAATTCAAATAACAAGAGTAGATATCTACAGCAGATGCATGTTTTCGAGCGGAGGAGGTGAGCATAATATATCAAATTATAATGAAAATCATACGGATTGAGCAGATTTACCACCAGCTGAAATTGAGTGAACAGGATGACGATGGAAGACATTACAAGTAACCACCTGCACTAGCTAGCTCCATACCATCGTTCATAGCATACATACAATAATAAGTGTAAATCGTGAGGGGCCCATTGGCCCCCCAGGCCTCATTGTGGCTTCGTCCGCGGTGAATGGTGATATCGTCGTCATCCACTAAAATCAAGTTTACACACGTGACATGCTCCTTTTTTTAAGTAAAAAAAAAGTTCAAGATATTCATTAGTTTTAATCTTGTTTAATGAGTGCTGATGATTTGGCTATATATAGAAAAATTTGAAACAACAACAAAATATGTCATTTCTTTGTTTTGTTGGTATTTGGTTCCCTATGAATTTTGATTTTCAAACCCACAAGATAGTAGTATATGATTTTGTTGTACCTCTTTTTTTAATGGCCAGTTTTTATATGTTTTTGTTGGGTCTTTGTTCTTGTATATTTTGAAGCTCAATTTGTTGGCTTCATTGACTTTACTTATTTACCAAGAATTTTAATTTTAATAATTCAGTGAAATCAGAGGAGTGCATTTCAGAAAAAAGTATGAACAGTTGGATTTAATTCATAGATCTGATGCTAAACTATAATATATATGTGGGCGAATGGCGATCATATTAATATGATTTCGATTTAACAAATGGATTATGCAAAAAGGAAAATAAAAAAAATAAATTCCAAACAATTTCAAGTTTTAACAATAATATAGGAGTATATTTTTATAACCTCAAAGTGTACATAAATATAATATTCTACTGCAATCACCACTACTTAATTATTAGGGTATCGGTAACAGGGGACGAAAAATTTCTCTTATTTTTAGCCACAATTCATTTTTTCTTGCTAAATCATCAACTAATAGTATGTAATAAGATCCGTCTTATTTTTCGGTCACAACTTAAATCATCAATTTTATCGTTTATTATTTATGTTTGCTTTAAATTTTGAATCCTAATTTTAATGTTTTTCAAGTAAATGGTTAATTTATTTTGTTGTATTTGAGTGTTTATCAGGAACAACCGGGATATGTGGAGAAACTGCTGAATTTACGAATTGCAGCTTGTTTTGAGTCCCTAGATTCTGCGAAAGCTCTTGTGCTCTAAGAGAAGCCAAACACGAAGACATAGAATTGCGTAAGAACATTAATGACATTATCGAGAGAATATGTCGTTATGATAGCATAAAGAAGTATGTTGGAAAGAGTAGCGATGCAATTGAGCTGCTTGTCGATGCCACTAGAAGTGGATCTGGGAGTCGGGAGCTGAGGATGGTTTAGGGTTTAGGGTTTAGGATGGTCGCTGTTAAAGTGCTTGGGGAATTGGCCACACTCGACTCCGCCAACCGACTCATTGGAAAATGTGGTGCCATTGAGCACCTCATGGATCTATGTCAAAGTCGTAATGAACTGGAAGCGGCAGAGGTTGCAGTGTGATTCGTAGACTGTGTACTATCCCGAGTAATACAGATGTTCTTAGAATGTCTTTCTACAAACGTAGAGCGAAACATGAGCTCGATGTAGTCCCTTGGTTGTTTACTACCATAGGTTTTACTACTACCGATTAGTGATGTGAATCAAATGATACTAATTATACTCCAAGTTTTCTCCTATTTTGTATATTTAAATCATCTATCAATTGATCATTAATGTTTGATTATTATATATTAGTTGATAGATGTACATGTGGAGTAGGGCCTGATTGAAACTGTTCGTTGCCTATCAAGATGGTGTCCAAATTCTTTTATCGTACCACCATTATCTTCGTCTTTGAAATAGCTTCACGTGGGTATATGCACGCCTCAATCGGAGTTCGGATGAAGAAGTTATGGGCATTTGACGAAGGTTGCGCGAAGCAGTCAAAACCGGCAAAAACGCCCGGGGACAGTGAAAACGCCCGGGTGAGCATCAAAAACGCCCGGGTTGGCACCATTTTGCCCGGTCGGGCGTGTTTCTCGAAAACTGCCGAATTTTAGGTTTCAAATTGGTTTCTTGGGCGGTTTTGGAGGATTGAGAGAGACTTCCTGGGACGAAAAGTGAGAGGGGAAAAGAGAGAAAGAGAGGAGGAAGAAGAGAAGGAAGAAATTCCGGCCAACATTCCGACTATCCGTCTCCAAATCTCAATTCCACTCAACGAGAGCATGCTTCCTATGGTTTTCATCGTGATGTTTATCATGTGTTTAGGCTAAACTCTCAATGTTGCTCCAAGTTGTAATTTAGGCTTGTGTGAATGTATCTACACCTTTGAATTCACATTTTGACATCGTTGATGTGTTTAATGTTAGATTCTATCACTTTAGAGGCCTCTATCGTTATAGATGTTTAATCCTTGTTTATCGTCTCTTTAACATAGACTTGGATGGACTAATCAATTGATGTGTTGTTGAATTTGAATTGTTCAGAGGATAATTTGAAAACGGATTAGGTAAGTTTATATAGTAGATGTTTATGTCTTCCGCGCTTCCGCAGGAGTTTATAAACATTGAAAATTAGTTCATGGAACAAGTGTTCAGCTGACTGTGAACTATACGTCGCAAACATGTTCAGTGCAAGCGATTAGGTTGATGAATTAATCCCAAAATTTGTGCTTTTGATAGATGTAGAAATATGCAAGTCTATTGAGCAACTTGGAGTGACATGCTTTTCCGTTTGAGAAATCCATCTTTTGTTAATCTTTTATTTTCGTTTGTCTGAATCTTTCAAAACCAAAAAAATCAAATCCTTATGTTTCATCTTTTTAACTTCATAAGTTTTAAACAATCTTCTACCTCCCTGTGGATCGACACTTGAAATACTACTAACGACGTTGTAATCTTGCAGTATCGTAGTATTATTAGAGTTAATTAATTAAACTTGATATCTTGTGTGAACTGAATCGAATACTCTAAAATACGCATCAATCAGCACATTAAGAGGCAATATATGTCTATCCTGCACACGATCCTACTTGATGACAAGGGGACGGACAAGGGGAGGGCGATACGCACAGAGGAAATGACGTACGGTTTTCTGCACACCTCTCGCAACGAGGAAATTATTCCAACCAACTTATGGCTCAACTAATTTTAGATTTGTTGAGATAATTACGTTGGGTATGAGAAGATTTTTTTTCTTTTTTATCAATTGAAAAATTCATACAAATGAAGATTCTCAATTATTTTGTCATCTTTACCACTGATCAAACAAGCTAATTATTCATGTGTTGTATTGTGATGACATTAGTAGGTAAGATGACGTGTCTATAAAATCTTGCGTGGTTATTGAGTGACTGCTGACTAGTTAAAATTAACTTAGGCCAATTTACCGGAAAAATCATGAACTTTGCCACTTTTTCAATATTTCCCATTAACTTCAAACGTAGCACAGAAAGTCGTGAACTTATAAAATATGCGTAATTTTCTCATTACGGCTATTCCGCCCATTAGTAAAATATGACTTGAAATTTGCACGGTACCCGACCAATTTGCCGTAGATCAGGTACCGTGCGAATTTCAAGCCTTTTTTTTACTCAACTTTGCTACTACACATCAATTACTATTACTGCTAAATTTTTGCATAGTTAAATGGAAAGATAAGCGTGGTGGGATGAGAATATAAGGTAATTAACTTATATTCAAACTCAATCATAAAAAAAGGAAATAAAAACGACTACTCTAGCTTTAGGAAAAGGAAAGAAAATTTAACCAATGAAACTTGCTATGACTTCGTTAACTATATATAGATATGTAAGCTATAGTCTTTCATGAATTAGAAATTTAAAATGGAGTAAAAGCCTAGTGATGCTTTGATAAAACAACCGCAACATCGAGAGTGGAGTTACGAAATTCGTCAAGAGCAAGATAAGCGCAGATCTTTCTACAAAGTCATCATTAATACTCTCGGAAATCTAAGGAGTTTGAGTTGTTTGCCTATGGTGGAGAGAGATTATAGGCGTCATATGGAATTCACCGATGCAGACAAGTGGAATACAGATTAAATACACTTAATCACGGGGTCCAATGATGATAAGTGGGAAGATTGTATTTTGTACTATTTGAAAAATCTCAAAAAATGGTTTGATCATATCGAGGCAGATTTTAAAAGTATTTTCGGTTCAATCAATGAAGGTGTCAAATCACTTCACTATCATGGGAATCTAAATGAAGGAATTGTTATCAGCAAAAATGCAAAGTCCGCGAAGGGGCGGTTGTTCAAAATGGAAGAGCATAAATTTGCACAATCGGCACGGAGAAACGACGTCAGTAATCTCATTAAGTTAATTCGGAAGGCATTACGATATCCGTTTGATCTAGCAACTTCCTTCTAATTAGAGTCCGGGGTTCAAAATTACGTCACGTCTAAGATACTTGAATTATCTCTACGTTAACTGCAAGATAGGGTTTCAAATAATATGAATCTTAACTCTCGACGTGCACAATGGGATTTAAATCCAATGATATTATGGGATGATGAAAAGATGGTAAAGTTCTTGATGGCGATGCATTGGGTACTTTATAGAGGCGAGTACGAACATGCCCGCACCATTGTTAAAGATGCCTTTGTGAGTGTTGATTAGGGTGAACGAGTGCAGCAAAAAATATTCCGAATTCTGATTCGTTGAGCAAAACAATGATGCGATGGAGAAAATTGGCAAACTAGGTTTCTAGATAAACTGCATGGTACACATGATATCAATAGAGGTATAATACTATCATCAATATTTCTACACGTAATAACTATTATTATGTATGGAGAGATTTTGATGCAGTAGACAATGGAAGTGGTGCATAGCCATCTCAGTAGATGGACTATATCACCCCGTGGCGTATGCCGGAGACTCCAGCCCTTGTTGGACACCGCTGCATAGTGTTATGTCTTCGTCCTGCATCATCGTCATCATCATCATCATCGTCACTTTTTATCAACCCTTTCTCTCAACAAAAATGAAAGAAATAAAACGAAGATGAAAAAATAGAATCCAACATTCTAATATGAGTTGTTGCTAAAAAAGCAGCGTACCTGCACTCTTTCACTGTGTCTCGTAAGCTCTCTTCGACGAAAGCGTTATCACCCTAAATACCATAGTATAATAGTATAGAAGCTTACATATGCTGCTAAATAACAAGATCTTAATCTAATAGTAATAGTTTGTTCAATCTAATGCATGGTTGATCCAGTTTAAATATAACAAGTACTACATACCGCAAGAGAAGCATCTAAGAAGTAGTCGAAAATCACTTGGCATTTCCGAGGCCTCAATGGTAGTACGAGATTAGTGTACATCCAAGCCCCATACCTGAGTTTTAGACGAGACTAATGATTAATTTAACTAACACACAAAAGATTATTGACAATGATCACATGCATTTACCAATCAATTCCAACAAAAAATAATGAAATAGTTAACCTATTAATCATGAAGTTTGGATAAACAAATGCATAAAAAGCTTTTTCCCCAATCTTTCATTTTCTTCTTGCGAGTCCTTGGTAATGCCGACACAACTTTGGGCGCTGACTTTTTCATACATCTTGATGATAGAGGAGAGCGTCCATGAATGAATGATAGAGGCACAAATGAATAGCGTAAAAGGTAAATTAAACTTGATCCTGACGATATGATTATTTTGTTTGTTAAAAGGATTTCAAGGAAGGGCAAGATTTGAAATTTTAGAGCGATATTGAGAAGATCAATGGCCTTAAAATCCAAATTCATGATATAGGTGAACATATAAAAGAGAAATTCATAGATTACATGAAATGGTTTTGTTGATTTGACGTACTTTGGTAGAATATGAGTCAAGCTGGAGACCAGATGCAAGACCTTTATGTGCATATGGCACGTGATAACCACCATCTAAATAGTTGTCGCAGAAAACCTGTAGAAGAAATGACACAATATTGTTTTTCTTACGTGGTAACAAAATTACACAGGATAAATATAGATCTTGACATAACTCGGATAAATCTATATAGAATGTGCTACCATACCTTACAATTGCAGTCAAGCGTGTATGTACATCGGCAAACATATTTCAATGACATATCAACTCCATTGGCACTCAGTTGCTCTGCTGCATCGCCTAGCCATTCACTGCGTACACCCTCCGAATCAGGTCATAACAAAAAACAAGATTATGGAATGAAGTGAATAAAAAAAGAGGTTCATGTTGCATATTACATCGGCCTTGAAGGTCTCGATTTCAGTTATATTTGTTGGCTTTAGAAGCGCTCCATCCAACCCTAGAAGATAAAAGAATGAGAACTAAGGAAATGAAAATAATCGGTTATGTTATTTATTAGAGCATACTGCATATGAAGTATATGTAGATATCCTAAACAGATCCTTGGCCAATTCCTTTTAAGTCACAATTAACCTTTGTACCCCGGGAAACTCACATGATATGGACATGCAAAACAATATGTTTTCCCTGCTTATGCAACAAGTATAGATGCATGATGGCGGCACACATTGTGGAAAGCATGCAGCATGCCCTTTTCATCTCGAGACACAATGTATTCGACGTTCCCCAATCTGTTGTAATCGGTACATAGATACCTTTATAACATGGTTATATGAAAATGTTTAATAAATGATTTATACATGCTTGAACGAGTTTTCATTGTAGTACGGTACCTGCAGTAAAATAAAATAAACACAAGGCCATGTGATCTGTTTAGTATAATCCTAAGAATTTGAGAAAAAAAATACAAAAGTATCACATACAAAAGGGAAGATAGTAAAAGCAAGACAGTGTCACATCAATCTCGACATAAACAAAAGTATCCTACATTTGTCTACAGAGGAATGCCAAAGTGAATTGTAATCCTATAAAGTCGTCTGTTGGTGCATGGTTCTAAAGTGGAGTAATTACTAGAAAGGGATTTTTGTTGCAATCCCAAGCAAGGTTTCATTAGCAAGCCTTGTACCAAAAATAAACATTTGTCATAAGTTTTGTTATGTTTAACACTTTAACTATCATGTCAAATAAATCATGCATAACAAGATGTACATGTATAACCACATAGCTTTGTATAACACATTCACTTATGCAAGAAGAACAAGAAAGCATCAGCTTGCCATCCAGTGTAGAAGACTCGAATAAGCTCAAAACCATAGAAAGCTACTTGGTGGGGTGAGTGCTTCGTCTATCGTAGTCCGAATCGGAGCAACGACCATACTCCTCTCCCTTCCGTCAACAAAATCCCTCAATCAATTTCTCGATCCAGCATCGATTTGATACCAGAATTCCACTTCAATTCTTCCTCCGCCAGCCATCTGATGAACAATTTGACACCACTAGCTTAGACCCCGTGCTCCGGCGGTCGAATCCCCTCAATCAATTCAGCGATCTCGTGTCGATTGCCGGAATTGCAAATACAAATCTCACCCTTCAATCAATCGCACTCGTCCTAACTATTTGGTCACCTCAATTGATGACATGACACCTTCGGAAATCCCGCGACGGAGCTGGCGGGAACCCTCGCCATACCCTGCCGGAATTCTGGTGCGCTCAAACACTACTAAACACTCGCTTCTACGTACATGCAACCTACGGTCACACACGGAACATCAGCATCAAGGAAAAGCCATGTATGACGGTGGCGCCACCACCTATAAACCCTACCTGTGGTGTCGTCGTCTACACTCGCACTCAACTTAGCTACTACACATGAATTACCATTACTGCCATAATTTTGCATAATTAAATGGAAAGAGAAGTGCGGTGGGATGGGAATATAATGTAATTAACTTATATTCAAACTCAATATTCAGAAAAGGAAATAAAAACGGCTACTCTAGCTTTGAAAAAGGAAAGAAAATTTAAACAAGGAAACTTGCTACTGGATAAGGAAACTTGCTATGACTTCGTTACTTATATATAGATATATAGATACGTAAGCTATAGTATTTCATGAATTAGAAATTTAAAATGGTATACAAGCCTAGTGATGCTTTGATAAAATAGCCGCAACATCGAGAGCGGAGTTACAAAATTCGTTAAGAGCAAGATAAGTGCAGATCTTTCTACAAAATCATCATTAATATTCTCGGAAATCTAAAGAGTTTGAGTTGCTTGCATTGGTGGAGAGAGATTATAGGCGTCATAAGGAATTCTCCGATGTAGACAAGTGGAATACCTTGGAGATTAAATATTTCGACGAGGCTACATCTGGTGGGCTAGTGGAGGATATTAGTGTCACTTTGGATCAGTGGCTATACACTACGTTAATCAATGGGTCCAATGATGATAAGAGTGAAGATTGAACAATTAGTTTCTTTTTTTTCATAGAAATTGAGATTGAGCGGTTATTTATGAAGCAAAAGTGTTTTCCATTTACTTAATTATTGGTTTCAATCAGTTCTCTTTCAAAATTAAAATTAGGGTATTCAATGAAAATAAATTGTAATTTGTAGTATTCTTAAGTTTTTCTTTGTTTCTTGCCTAGTGTATTTATAATGAATTCTGAGTGTGTGAAATGATTTAGATGGTTTAATTTAGACAAGCAAAGTCTAACTTTTCTACTTCTCAAATTGTCCAAAGTAATACAACCCACTTATATATATATATAGGCATTCTTCCTATTTTCTAAAATTTTCTACTGTATTATTTTTTATTCTACACATTTAGATATTTTATTACTCTTACATAATATTGATATCTAGAGAATTCTATATGATTCCATATCTACTAGTACATAACTATGCATAACATCTAGATTTAAATAATATTTTTAGATAACAAGATTGTTTAAGTAAAAGAAAATTTTAAGATAAATTTAAATTAGAAGAAGGATTATTATTAAGGACATAATTAACCACATATAACTCCCTATTAGTTTGTACAATTCAATCCCACTACCTCCTAATTCGTTATTAGTATGGTATTTCAATAGAAAATTTTCTCCACATTCATAAATTACTGAAACGTCTCTGTAATTCAAAACCAAAAGACTTGGGTAATTAGAATAAGGCTGATAACCTTGACTTTCACAAAACAAACATTAATATAATTCCAACCAATAGTATTAGTGTACAGAACTTACCACTTAAAAATCGTTACATAATATAATTCCAACCAATATAATTCCACTATTGTACAGAACTTACCACTTAAAAATCGTTACATAATATAATTCCAACCAATGGTTTCATTATATGTTGCTGATTTGAATACGCCAAATTCATAATAGCATTTCCAAACATAAGTCAAACTGGTCTTAGATTTGGTTGCGTCTAGGTTTGGTATGCTTGATTCGTACAAGCATGTCTCTATAATAGAATGAGCATCTTTCTTTATTAATAATATAATAATATTTTATCTTTCTATTTTTTATTTGACAGAGAAAGTAATATTCTATTTTATTAACTATAAAATTGAGAATGTAGTTTTGTCTCATTTTGGATTGATTTAAATATTTCTTGTTTTATTTGTATGCTGCCGGCTGCCGGTACTATATTTTGTACCTACGTTTATTTTCTTATTTATAGATAGTTCAGGCTTAGTTTCCATTTTCTGCAAATGATTTATAATTAAGGTAAGCGCTCTTCTCGTTCCATTTAAATTATTTAATCATGCAATTATTTGGTAGTAATAGTAATTGATGTGTAGTAGCTAAGTTCGAGTGCTAGGTTGCATGTATGCATAAGCGAGTGCGATTGAGTGAAGGGAAAGATTTGCTTTGCGATTCCGGCAATCGGCGCGGGATCGCTGAATTGACTGAGGGGATTGAACCGCCGGAGCTCGTGGTCTGAGCTCGTGGTGTCAAATTGCCCATCAGAAGGCCGGCGGAGGCGGAATTGAAGTGGAAAGGTGGCGCGGCGGAGCTAGGGTTCTGCAGTGTTTGATTCGAATTCTGGTATCAAATCGACGCTGGATCGAGAAATTGATTGAGGGGTTTTGTTGACAGAATCGAGAGGAGTATGGCCGTGGCTCCGATTCAGACTACGATAGCCGGAGTTGCAATGTCGCCGGCGACGGGTTAGTGACTGGGGTTAGAGATAGCTTTTCATGCAATTTTGACTGCAATTGGGAATTTTGATCGATGCAAGGTCCTATTTTGATTTGAGTTTAGCATATCATTTAGCTCTTCAACTTTTATGAAGTTAATAAATTATTTCTATTAAATGTATAGTCTACCTTAATCCTTATCCTCAATATCATAATCACCTCTAGTGCACTGCAAATGTTACTAAATTGCACTCTGACTATCAAACTCGTATAAATTACAATTTCACCACTCAATTTGTGTCAGTTGCATGAAGGCCCTTCAAATATTGCATAATTATGTAATAAGCTGTAAAATTCTATGAATGGACGGCTTTAGAAACCTTCTGCTGAATTGCAATTTGATAACATCTCAAACAAACCTTCAGCATTCAATTTATCAAGTGAGGCTGTTTTATTTCTGTGGTGTGGTCAAACATGATTATTAACATAGAAATCCTTATGTACTGTATTATTTTTACATATTTATCAGTATAACTGTAATGTAGAAGGTTGATTTGTACTAGTATTTCTCTCTTATAATTGCTCTTGGTCTTGGTGCCAAACTGCTGTGCCTACAAAGATAAAAAGCCTGCACAAAGATGCATTAACTTGGTGCCCAAGAATACTTGGAGCACAAGTTTTGTAATACCTATATAAGGGTGTTATATTATTGAAGAAAAAAATCAAGCCCATCTATCAAAATTCTTCGATGTTCTTTAATTTTAGTATTTACATTTCCGCATTTCAATTTGGGTTCATAGAAACGTCCTCACCATTCCAAATCAGCCACCATACCAATCATGTCATTCAAATCTTCAGTAGGAACTTCAATGTCCAAAGGAACCTTTGACATATTTCTATGGAAAATCAGAATGCATAAGTCGAGATACATTTCCTAATCAGCCTATAGCCCGTAGAAATATGTCAAAGGTGCCTTTCCACGTTGAGGGTCCTACTAAAAATTTGAATGGAGTGATCGGTGTGGTGGCTGATAAGGCTGTTGAGGCAGCTCCAGTGATGAATGAACTGGCCAATGCAGCAGCAGGTTCAGTCAGTAATATGAACATAATTGGATATATGCACTCTTGCACTGGTTTAGAATGGTGAGGATGTTTCTCTAAGACAAAATCATCTGCTTTACATGAACCTAACTTCTTATTTTAAAGCTCAATGTTATAGTAAATTGTTGATTGTGATTGGTAAAGTCAATCTCATTGGGATTTTTGTTAGGTGGGCATCAATTGTAGCGGTGACTTCAAGTACATCGTCTTCAATATTTTTCCCACGATGCCAAACGGTAAGTTCTCTACCCGATTTCTATGTTGTGAATATGAATATCCTCAACATATGTATATTACTATAATATTTCTAGATTATTATGCCAATAAATTGATGTTTTGGATATAGTATCTTGATGCAACTACTTGTCTCGTGACCACAATTGTTTCGTACCGTTTTGCAGTCGATACAACGAAGCACGTTCAGTTAAGGAATCCATACCTATCATCATCGTATGAGCTTTAGGCGTTTGCTCATAATTTTACTGTTACTGTCGCAATTTGTTCATCCATCCTTCTACCATTGCCTTGAGGCGTTGATCTTGTAGCTAGCAACTCATAACCAGTTATTGTTTTTTTGACAGAGTGATATTTTAGAAGACAAGGGTGATATTGAAGATTTTATTAAAAAAAAAAAAAGAAAAACAAATATCGCTTGTGTGGGGCTCAAGCCCCTTCCACGCCACTTCATAACTTTAATTTTGCTTTGATGTTCATTGGTTCATCCTTTTTTTGTCTCACATCTCCAAGACTACAACAAAAAGAACTAAGTAGTTACTTAAAATTGGATATTCACAATATTTACATGTCTCATATCACCAAACATACTTCGCTTCTTAATTTAAGATACAGTATATTTTTAGTATTTGAATAGAGAATTTATGGTAAAAAATTCAAAAAAAAAAAAAAATTGGAAACCAAAAATATCTCTAAGAAATGCTCAAAATCATGTGATATAAAAACATATTTTTCACACACATTATTATCATACAAGGATAACATGCATCTCATATGTAATTTCATATTATATCGTATTTGTTGACCCTTTCCAATAATCTAATGTTGCGGAGATATGCCTAATTTGTAGTACTCCCTAAAGTATGATCCCCACTCTGTCTCTCTTTTTTAAATTTATTTTTAAATTTATGTTCATTTAACCATAAAAAAATAATAGTAGATTATTATTATTATAGAGAGAGTGGTTGGTTCACAACTAAAACTAAAGTTATAACTATGGTATGTTTGGTCAGCTCTTTCAACAAGTAAGAAATATGGAATCATACTTGGACTTGGAATACCAGGACTGCTATGTATTATGGGGATCACATGCTATGCGTGCGGCTTGATTCAGCCTTCCAACCTCCGGTACCGCCTCGAGTCTGAACTCCCGATGACAATCTCCGACCAAAGGCCGGTGATAAGGTCGGCGAGCGGCCGGGACGGGCCCACCATACAGTCGTACCCAACGATGGTCCTAGGAGAGAGCCGTAGGCTTCCCAAAGCGAGCGATGTTTGTTGTCCGATTTGCTTGTCTGATTACCAACCAAAGGAGACTCTATAAAGAGTATTCCGGAATGCAACCACTATTTCCATGCAGAATGTGTAGACGAGTGGCTTAAGCTCAACGGCTCTTGTCCTGTGTGTAGGACTAGGAATTAACCCTTCTTGAAATATATTCACGTGAATATTGAAAATATGAAGTGAAAAAAATACTAGTATATGAAGTATGATCCAACACTCCAAACTAAGTTTTATCTTAAACCAACAAAAAAATTGTAGAATTTCTATAAGAATTTATTTTCAGGCAATTTTTATTTATTGATGAAGCATTTTTAGCTAAAATTCAACTTAATTTGAAGATTCCTTAAAAAAAAAAACAAATATCGGTTGTGTGGGGCTCAAGCCCCCTCCACATCACTTCATAACTTTTATTTTGTTTTGATGTTCCTTGATTCATGCTCTTTTTAATGTATGCCTTGCTTTATAACATATAGCAACATTTAATTTATTATTTTGCATAACGTAGAGTGATGAATTAAACCCACAAAAATATCTATAGTAGAAATGGTCTAAATCATGTGATATAAAAACATATTTTCACACACATTATTATCATACAAGGATAACATCCAACTCATATGTTACTTCATATTATATCGTATTTGTATGTGTCAGTGTGAGAGATGAACTAAACACCAACAATTAAAACAAAATCGATGAAACATAAAAGGGAATCGGGGAAAGCAGTTCACGCTTCAAAATCATAGTTTACACACTGTTTAAACCACTTGCTCATATTGTTTGAAGAGAAAAAACAACTTTTTTCAAAATAGTAGGAGTAATATTTTTAGTGACTCTAATTCCAAGATGTCTATTTTCTAGCTGAATGTGGTGTCGTCAATGAAATCCCCAACAATTTCTGAACTCGAGGGTGGATCACCACTGAAAAAGCAGCATTATAAACAGATCAAAATGCAAGTGAAAGATTCAAATTAAAAAGGACAAAAAGAGAATTCACCAGTTCCATATGCCATCTGAAAGAAAGAGGTGGGTGGTGATCCAAGAAAGATAAAAAGCCTGCACAAAGATGCATTAACTTGGTGCCCAAGAATACTTGGAGCACAAGTTTTGTAATACCTATATAAGGGTTTATATTATTGAAGAAAAAAATCAAGCCATCTATCAAAATTCTTAGATGTTCTTTAATTTTAGTATTTTACATTTCCGCATTTCAATTTGGGTTCATAGAAACGTCCTCACCATTCCAAATCAGCCACCATACCAATCATGTCATTCAAATCTTCAGTAGGAACTTCAATGTCCAAAGGAACCTTTGACATATTTCTATGGAAAATCAGAATGCATAAGTCGAGATACATTTCCTAATCAGCCTATAGCCCGTAGAAATATGTCAAAGGTGCCTTTCCACGTTGAGGGTCCTACTAAAAATTTGAATGGAGTGATCGGTGTGGTGGCTGATAAGGCTGTTGAGGCAGCTCCAGTGATGAATGAACTGGCCAATGCAGCAGCAGGTTCAGTCAGTAATATGAACATAATTGGTTTATGCACTCTTGCACTGGTTTAGAATGGTGATGATGTTTCTCTAAGACAAAATCATCTGCTTTACATGAACCTAACTTCTTATTTTAAAGCTCATATGTTATAGTAAATTGTTTATTCGATTGATTGTGATTGGTAAAGTCATCTCATTGGGATTTTTGTTAGGTGGGCATCAATTGTAGCTGTGAATTCAAGTACATCGTCTTCAATTTTTTTCCCACGATGCCAAACGGTAAGTTCTCTACCCGATTTCTATGTTGTGGATATGAATGTCCTCAACATATGTATTTTACTATAATATACTTTCTAGATTATTATGCCAATAAATTGATGTTTTGGATATAGTATCTTGATGCAACTCCTTGTCTAGTGACCACGATTGTTTCGTACCGTTTTGCAGTCGATATAACGATGCACGTTCACTTAAGGAATCCATACCTATCATCATCGTATGAGCTTTAGGCGTTTGCTCATAATTTTACTGTTACTGTCGCAATTTGTTCATCCA
This sequence comes from Salvia hispanica, assembly GCF_023119035.1. Lineage (NCBI taxonomy): Eukaryota > Viridiplantae > Streptophyta > Magnoliopsida > Lamiales > Lamiaceae > Salvia > Salvia hispanica. The sequence continues at coordinate 1,096,039 of NC_062966.1, read as the reverse complement.
TCCTTCTACCATTGCCTTGAGGCGTTGATCTTGTAGCTAGCAACTCATAACCAGTTATTGTTTTTTTGACAAAGTGATATTTTAGAAGACAAGGGTGATATTGAAGATTTTATCAAAAAAAAAAAAAAAAACAAATATCGCTTGTGTGGGGCTCAAGCCCCCTCCACGCCACTTCATAACTTTAATTTTGTTTTGATGTTCATTGATTCATGCTCTTTTTGTCTCACATCTCCAACAAAAAGAACTAAGTAGTTACTTAAAATTGGATATTCACAATATTTACATGTCTCATATCACCAACACATACTTCGCTTCTTAATTTAAGATACAGTATATTTTTAGTATTTGAATAGAGAATTTATAGTAAAAAACACAAAAACAAAAATGGAAACAAAAAATATCTCTAAGAAATCCTCCAAATCATGTGATATAAAAACATATTTTTCACACACATTAGTATCATACAAGGATAACATGCAACTCATATGTAATTTCATATTATATCGTATTTGTATGTGTCCGTGTGAGAGATGAACTACACACCGACAATTAAAACAAAATCGATGAAACATAAAAGAGAATCGGGGAAAGCTTCGAAATCATAGTTAGTTTGTGAATGTACATCACCATTGTAGGGTTACACATTGTTAAAACCACTAGGTCATATTGTTAGAAGAGGAAAAACAACTTTTTCAAAATACTAGGAGTAATATTTTGTCACTCTAATTTCAAGATGTCTATTTTCCAGCTGAATGTGGTGTCGTCAATGAAATCCCCAACAATTTCTGAACTCGAGGGTGGATCACCACTGAAAAAGCAGCATTATAAAGAGATCAAAATGCATATAAAAGATTCAAATTAAAAAGAACAAAAAAAGAGAACTCACCAGTTCCATATGCCATCTGAAAGAGGTGGGTGGTGATCCAAGAGAGATAAAAGGCCTGCACAAAGATGCATAATCTAATTGAATGATAAGGTCTGGAATAGAGATGTGAGAACAGTTTTTGGATGTATGGTGCCAATTTCTGATCAAATGAACTCTTCGTGTCTAAAAACATTGTACTAATAATTTGCGAGCTAGAACATATTAAAGAGGATAAAATTATCACTGCAAACACATAATGAAGGTGATGAACAACAAACCGGGGGGAATCCTGCAGCGGCAGTGATAAAGTATGTTATGGCGACATATTTGGAAGAATTATCCTCGTCTGGTTTCTCGTCTTGAATAAATCGTTCTGGATCCAACTGAAGAGGAATTCAGTGACAAAGCTTTAAAGTGAGTTAGAGGGTGAGATCTCAAAGGAACATATTCCAAATGAAAACCTCAACAAGGATATGATGGGAAAAGTTAGCTTACTTTCATACTAGCCCAAAATGTCAATGCACAGAGGATTGGAAGTTCCACCCGATTAGGAGTTGTTAAATCCGTAAACCATAGTATTCCACCTGTTTTCAACGAGGGTACATTCTCCACCAATTCCACAATCTGAAAGGAAAGTGATTAATAGACTCCTTTATGCAGTAGAGTAAATGGATGTAGCTGTCAAACAGATTAGAAAGCTGATGTAAAACCACAGAATACAGAGGGAGAATAAGAAATTTTGTATAACTAAAGGGAATGTGATCTTACGCTAGAGATCATACGCAAATCAATGAGCAACCATAATACCCAAAGCCCTAACTTTGAGCTGCAAGATGATATTCAGTTACACCGATTAATGCATCTCCAAAAATCAAAGCTAAGGACACAGATCTTCAAGTGGAAAAAAGGAAGAAAAGTTCATATGTTCAATTTTCTATTCTTTCTCCTTACTGTTTCTTTGGTTATGGAAATGGCCACAGCTTCCAAAACAGTACAACACTGTTTATAGTGATGAGATAAGGAGTTGCACCAGATACTACATCCAAAACATCAATTTCTTGGCACATTTATTGAACAAATCTACCAAGATAGTCATATCACAAAAATACATATGTTGAGGGTATTTCACATTCACAACATAGTAACCTTGTAGTTCTTATTCATCCAGACACAATTTAAATGGAAAGTCCCCAAAACGTGCATAGAATTTGGGTCAAGAACTTACTCATGGTGATCTTGGGATAAATCTCGCAGCCTACGTACAAGAAGAGGAGCAAAAATGAGACGCACAAAAAGAGTTCCCGCTACAATTGATGCCCACCTAATAAAAATCCCAATGACATGACTTTGCCAAAACAATCAATCCAATCAACAAGTTACTAGTAGTAAAACATTGAGCTTTAAAACAAACCGTTAGGTTCAATTGAAGCTGAAGAATTAGGGTTCACAGAAACGTCCTCACCATTCCAAACCAGTGACAATGTGCACAATATCAAAAATTCCATTGTCACCAGTTGAACCTACTGCTGCAGTGGCCACTTCATTCACCATCGGAGCTGCCTCAACAGCCTTATCAGCCACCATACCAATCATGCCATTCAAATCTTCAGTAGGAACCTCAATGTCCAAAGGTACCTTTGACATATTTCTATGGAAAATCAGTCCATAGCCCGTGGGAACCTCAGAACGCATGAGTGGAAAATTGCCAGTATTATTTCCGGACATCAGAAAATTGCTGAGCATCTCAGGATTCCTTTTAGCAGGCAATTGTTCACGGTTGGTGCCACCAATGTGTGAAAGTGAAGGCGAAAATTGCTGGTGTTGTTCGCAGAACAACTTCGATCTGGCTATGATGCTACGTCTGTAAGCCATTATTTCCGAGTCCTACAACAAAAAGGAACGGATGAAAACAATTGAATAAATTCAGTTAGCCATAAACTAAACAATATAATTAAGCTTAAAAACACATCAAAGTTTTACACACCTCTAACAAGAAACAGAGCAAACTGGCAAAATTTCTTTCTTCACAATTAATAACAATTTCCACTAACCATAACACAAACTTATGAGTAACAGCAACAAAAATATATACCTTTTACATATAATGCGAAACGAAAAATTCCTCCTTAGAATGAGAAAAATAAAAACTAAACGGAAAAAATGAACATTTTCAAGCATATTATATGATCTCCATAACACAATTAATGGCATGCATTTTACATAAACTCAAAATAAAAATCTTACTAGGTTTTGGAATCCGAAGAGAGAAAATCAGGAGAAGTGAATCAAGTTTTGGTGGAGAAGGAAATAGGTTACGTGTTGGTATGCGAAATGTAAGCATCCAACTTTAGTGAATGACTTAGTTTATTTTGGTACTTATATTTTCAAACCTTTTCATTTCTTTTTCAGGAATTAAGCTCGCACGTATGAAATCATCTATTTTAGTATAATCGAGAGTATCACCTAAGCAGGGCGTATCCACCTTAGAACAACCTGCTTATATCGCAATACTATGTATTGTGATTATATTTATAATACTAATACTAATACTATGTTTGTGATTATATCGCAATATGGCCTTTGTGGTCCAGTTGTTTTTCTACCAGTTTTCATTGCTGAGGTTATGAGTTCGAATCCTGGCGCTATTTTGATTTCTTTACCTTTCTTGTTTAGTTTTATTCTTACATATAAAAGTTCTACCGTATATCATATAGTATTACTTATTTCAGTTATTTTTTGTTTTAGTTTTGTTAATCCAATTTATTTACTTATTTCATGTTTTATTATATTCAGAGAATTAAAAGTTCTGTAGCCTTTTACTTCTTTTTTATTAGAATAATGAATTTACTTTTGTTGTTTACTTTTATTCAAACAATTGAAAGAATAGATGTATTATCTTTTTTATTTGTTAAAATAATTGAAAAATTAAATTTATATACTTCTTGATCAAATTCTCAAATAATCAAAAAATTTACTTTAAACCTATTTTATCTATTTTGCAGCAATTATGTGCAAATCTATATAAAACATTTACAACTCAAAAAAATATACATAATTTTTAAAAAATAATTGACATTTTGCTTAAAGTATTTATATCCACAAGGTTTTGTTCTAAAAACTGTCTATTAAAAAATATTTAAAAATTTACTCAAATATTTCATGTCAAAAAAATTAATTTATTTCCAAATTATAGTCTAATTTATGTATATATAAGACATTTGTATTTAAGAGAACAATAAGGATTGTTTGGATTTTTAAACTTTGAGAACTATTTTCTGTGCCCCCGAATCAAAAATCCTGGATATGCCCTAACCAAGTCATCAATGTACATTAATGCTGAAATTTTGATTAATTATAAACTGATAATAAATTAATAATTCAATAATTTATAGATTTATTTTAAAGTTTCAAAACACATTGTTGGAAACTAGGAAAGCTTGGACTATTAATTTGCTTTTGAATCTGTGTTACTGTATTCCTTTATGCATGTCGTGTAGGGCTGGCAATTTTTGACACGACACGATAATCCGACACGAATCCGCACGAAATTATTGGGTTTGGATCAAGTCTTATTGGATGCGGGTCATTATTGGGTCGACTGTTAGGAGCACCCTTCGATTCACGAAGAATTCCTGACAACGTCACTCTCAACACACAAATCCGGTGCCTCTGATGTCGAGGTCGGCGGGGAAAATTCAATGGCTGGCGCGGAAATCTCCTCCGTCGGCAGCAGTTAGGTTTTCAAGTGTATTGCACGAATGATATGGGCAAAATATTTCTTCATTAATTGATTGACGATAGAATGATATAATCTCTCCTATTTATAATAGGAGAATACTACTAGACTAAGAAACAAATATATGGAAGATACTATGAATCAAAAGATAACTAACTTAAAAAGATATGAAAGATATGGTGAATCAAAATATACTAATTAATTGGGGAAACCTAAGATATGGAGATCGTAACAACTCCCCCACGATTGAAATCCACCTTGTCCTCAAGGTGGGAACCACGAAGCAACGAAGAGAGTTGAAATCAGAAGCTTTGGAGTTGAAATCAGAAGCTTTGGCGAGACGTCTCCTCCTGGATCAAACGGATCAAACGGATACCGAACAACTGAACTTCTCCCTTCATCACCTCCATCAAAAATTAACCAAGACGGACTAATGTGGTCGTCAAAAGGTGAACGTCTCCATTTGCACAATTCTGCATACGGAACGTGTAAAGCGAGTTGGAGAAGTCCCAAGTTTTCCTCATAATCAAATTCTTGATCCTTCACTCTACCCCTTGTGATGCTCTTCGGTCTAAAGGAATAATAGGCTCCTATCGTGCCACACACTTCCGCCACACACACCAAATTTTTCCCTATATATTCTTGCACCAAAGGATTGCCAATTCTCAAGTATACACCCTCCTCATCACACGCATTTTCTTGAAGAAAAAACCTGAAATCCCCTTCGATATGTAAGAAGGCAACAGCGGCATTGTTGTTATGGCGTTAATCTCATCAGAGCTGCACGAAAGATATATATCCTCTGAGGATGAAACTTGGTGGTCTTCAGGGCTCGCATCTCTATCCTCCTCTACTCCGTGAAGCAAGGCAATCGATGGATTCGATACACCAGCCACATCTAAATTAGATGTACCATGATCATCTACTTCGTCCACCTCTGTTTCTAATCTAGAGTCCATTAAAAACGAACTTCCCAGATTGTCACTACGCTCCACCACCATCTCATTGTTAGGAGAATAATTGAAATCTTTGGCATTATCAAATGAATATTCCATATGAGGATCCAAACTCGGTGAATCAAACATTTCTTCCTCTTGTTCCCCCATTTCATTCGTATTCGAAGCGTACTTCGACGATTGTGAATGAGTAATGACTTCACTAAGGCATCTTTCCTCATGTAGTGCATTCCGAGAGCAATGCAGTTGTGGTGGCTGCGGCAGGGGTCGGAAAATACAGTCAGGGGGCTCCATACGCGCTGGTTGTTCATGTGACTGGTATCCCTTCTGTCCCGGCATGTCCCAGCGGGTGGGGTGGTGCAACGATGATGGTTGTTGTCGCAGAGGCCCACCGGTCGGGGGTTGAGGGTTGTAAGCCGAAAATCCTTGCTGAATGGGCCTTTCAGGCGGATCCAAGCACGTGGGTTGGCGTCTTGGGGCTGCGTGTGTCTGCTGCTGCTTCTCATAGGCGTGCCGACTCCGCTGGACGAGCCAGCAACTTGGGGGTGAGCGTTGCGGTGGCGGCCAGCCGGGCGGCTGTTCGTGGCAGGGGCGAAGACGAGTAGCTTGTTGATAGGAATCAGTCTCGTAGTTGGACGAGTTACCCCTGGGAAAAGACGAGTAGAGCGGCTGCGTATATAGTGGTGGGTCCCAGCTGGTCCGACGACGCCTGGGAAGTGGTGGTGGTGACCAGGCGGCATTATTAACTCCCACTTCGAAGCCTGCATAGCGCTGCTGTCCATGTGTTGATTTTAATACCTGCAATTTTGTCACACGTCACTCGATTTCGTCGAAACGTGATTCCAACCTTGAAGTAGCGGCATCCAATTGATCGAGCAATTGTTCATAGCGTCTCATTTTGTTGTAGTTGCGTGACATGATGAAGTTGAATGGCAGCGGTGAAGCTCGGCGGTGGGAGGTGATCGGTGGTATTTTTATTTGGCGAAGAAGGTATCTCCTTTTTTTTTAATTGATTGGTGAGATATGGGGTGAAAAAGATGGGGGTTGACTCTCAATGAAAGCACCAGTTTGTTACGAGCACCCTTCGATTCACGAAGAATTCCTGACAACGTCACTCTCAACACACAAATCCGGCGCCTCTGATGTCAAGGTCGGCGGGGAAAATTCAATGGCTGGCGCGGAAATCTCCTCCGTCGGCAGCAGTTAGGTTTTCAAGTGTATTGCACGAATGATATGGGCAAAATATTTCTTCATTAATTGATTGACGATAGAATGATATAATCTCTCCTATTTATAATAGGAGAATACTACTAGACTAAGAAACAAATATATGGAAGATACTATGAATCAAAAGATAACTAACTAAAAAGATATGGAAGATATGGTGAATCAAAATATACTAATTAATTGGGGAAACCTAAGATATGGAGATCGTAACATCGACCCACTAAGAACACGAAAAAATCGGGTCGGATGCGGGTTGGATGCGGGTCGGGTCGGGTAACCCGTTAAAAATTAATATTATTATTTTTATTTTGAGTAAAGATAAATTTGCAAAAATTGTATACACAAAATGCCCTTCAAATTTTAAAAAGGATAATATTAATTTATTTTGATTAGATAGCATCATTAATTATATATTTTTGTGACTAATTTGACCTTATTTATAATTTTTCATTTTTCATTTGTATTGTTGTACAATATGTACCAAGACCCTTATTAAAAGATAAAATTTTAGAGAGAATAACCATCCATAGTATTTTAATAGAATAATAATGGAATAATTTTTTATTCATTTTATTTAAACTATCACAATGATATAAAGATAAATAAATTACTTTTATTTTTACAAAGTATAAATTAGGAAAACACTTTTTTGTTAGGAAATTCTCTCATATTATTTTTGAAACCATTGATATTTTATCAATAATTCTAACTTTTAATTTTGAAAATAATATTATACATATTGGTTGATTATTCTATCTAAAGTTATTAACATTATAATATGGGTCATTCAATGATGAGACATTGTTGGACTCAACACATATAATAGTAATACAACATTCAAATGTATAGCGCTTGCTCCATAAATTGATAAGATCATGAAAAATTATTAGTATTACTATATGATAAATCACAATATTTTCAATATTTCATTTACTATATTATTTTAATATTATTTTTATAATTATTTTCATAGTGCGTAATAATATCATAATAGAGATGGTATGATGATAACATGTGGAACCCAACATATCCTTTAATTATATGACTGCTATATAAATTGATATATTTAAATATTATGATAAACCACAACAAATTTTAGACCCATATTATAAAATGAATTTATGATTAATAATCTGTTATATATTATAGTGCATCAAATGATACATAAGAGCTAGTTCGACGATAGAAGGTTGTGGCTATCAACATTTAGGCGCGTGACACTTCAAGTATATTAGTTAATATATTCAAAATATATAATTATGTCTTCATTCATGTAATTTTGGATAATAATATTAAATGACCATGTAATGACCCTACTTTGCATATTTCTTCATGTGTTATAATATATAGAAAATATTTGAAATTACAAGCTTCAAATTATATTTCAAATTACAAAAATTAAAGTAGTCGAAAGAAATGAAATAAAATACAATGTACGTGAGAGATCCAAGTAAAAAATAAAACTAAATCAATTAGTGTTTAGAATAAAAGGATAATTTGAATAAATTTATGAAAAGTAAGTTTATACTTATAGATACAAAACGTTAATTCAGATATTATGTACTAGCAAAACTAATCAACAAATAATTTTATAATATAATTTATTACTATTATATTCTTTTTATTTTGATTTAATAAATTTAATTTAATTATTAGTATTTTCACTCTTTTTTGTTTTGTTCTTTTTACTTCTTTAGTTCTTTTATCTTGTTTCAAATTTTTTTGTTGGGTTTTGGAACAAAAGTTATGCATTTGGAACAAAAGTTATGTATTTTGTTGGGTGTTTTTGGATTTTGTTGGAGTTTTGTTGTTTAAAATGGAACATCTTCATGCTATATGGCTTTTTAAAGTCTTGATCATTTTGTGAAGCAATATGTAATCGTGTTGTTATCGTGCTTCCCTCCATATCTCGGCCCGACAGAATTATGAGGGGTGTTCAATCAGGGTACGCAACGCAGTGGCAGAGAGAAAGTTGTAATCTACTGTTTTGCCAAAAGCCCATCTCCCAAGGCCTCCCATTTAATTTCATAATTTGCATAACGAAGAGTGATGAATTAAACCCACAAAATATATCTCTAGTACAAATGGTCTAAATCATGTGATATGCAAACATATTTTCACCCATATTATAATCGTACAAGGATAAAATGCAATCCAAATGTTATTCCTTAATCCTTACTACTATGTGTCTGTTAATTAGTGCGAGAGATGAACTAAACACCGACCATTAAGACAAAATCGATGAAACATAAAAGGGAATCGAGGAAAGCAGTTCACGCTCCAATATCCTAGTTTGTAAATCCACATCAGGGTTACACATTGTTTAAACCACTTGGCCATATTGATTGAAGAGACAAAACAACAATTTCAAAATACTAGGAGTCATATTTTGTCACTCTAATTTCAAGATGTCTATTTTCCAGCTGAATGTGGTATCTTCAATGAAATCCCTAACAATTTCCGAACTCAAGGGTGGATTACCACTGAAAAAACAGCATTATAAACAGATTAAAATGCATGTAATGTAACAGATTCAAACAAAAAAGAGAACTCACCAGTTCCATATGCCATCTGAAAGAGGTGGGTGGTGATCCAAGAAAGATAAAAAGCCTGCACAAAGATGCATAATCTAATTATTAATTTCATGGAAATAGTTTTAACAATACTGATAGGCTAGTTTTCGTCACTCTGAATTGATCACTATTTGCACTATATGTTGAATATTTGCATGAAAAAAGATGTTATTTGGCAGGGAATGGAGCATTAAGTTGGAAAGCTGCTTAATGAAGGCATGGAGAGGAAAACATGCAAGAAAGAGGGTAAAATGACAAGGAATGGAAGAAAGTGAAGGAAGAAGGCAAAGAAGACTCAAACTGGCCAAGTTGTTGGACTGGCCAGTTTGAACCTGACGGGAAAATGACTAAAGCCACTTCCACACATTTGTCAAGGACAATTCTCACTTTCTACACACGCCTATATCAGCCATTGGAGAGTAAAAAAAAGAGGGAAAATATCTTTTATTGGATATATGTATTAAAAAGACTTAAACACTTTATCACTTAGCTTTAGTTTAGTTTTAGTTTATTCTCTCTCTAGAAAACTTTTCTCTCTTCCTTAAGAAGAGAGATTTCAAATACAAGGCTGCCAAGATCTTTAATTCACAATGGGTTGAAGTAGTAGTAATTTAGTAGTAGTGTTTGCTTTCTCTAGTTAGCTTGTTCTTAACTTTGTAGTACTTTTGCTCCTTTCTCAATCTTAGTTGTTGTTATTGTTGGACTTGTTTTAAATGCTCATTTCAAGTAGTAATTGCTCTTAGTGTTTATGTATTGAATGTGTTTTAAAGTTTAGTTCTTGTTTGATTTCCGGTTTAGCTTGTTGTTTAGTTCTAGTGTTGGTTATGTTCTTGTTTAGTTAAAACTTCTTTTAAGCTTTTAAAATCAGTTTCTCAAGCATTTTCTTTTCACCATGTTTAAGAGTTCTTGAAGCTTCTTTCTATAATGTTTAAGTGCTTTAATTTTCAGCTTTTCATTTGGTGTTTCCAATGCATGTTTAGGTAGTTTAATTGATGATTTTATGTTTCTCTTGCATTTTTAATTATGTAGCAGCCATCTACTCTCTTTCTTCTCCATATTTTCGTGCCTTATGATGTAGAATTAGGAGAGATATCAGCTTTTAGAAGTTAAGTGAAAGGACCATTAGTTGTAGGCTTTTATCCATTGGTTTTACACCTTGGGTAATAAGGTTTAAGTGACAACAAGTACATGCTTTCTTTTCACTTTTGGCAGCCCTTTTAGCTTAGTTAATTTCTGCACTCAACCTCCATTTACATCTTATTTAGTTTAGCTTTTAGGATTAAATTAGGTTAGCCACTTTTAAGTGTCACAATCCTAGTTTTCTAGCTTTCTTTTAGGAGCCAACACTTAGTTTATTTTCCTTAGTCTTTTAACTTAGTTCCTTTTGCTTTCTGAACTTAGGATGCTCATGCTAGTTGCTGCTTTGTTTTATTTCCGAAATAGTTCTAATTTTCGCTGCTGCTAAGCTGCCCAATTTACCAACTTGCCCAGTCTGCGTTCCAGTTTATATGCTTTCTTCTAATTGCATTTTATTTGCACTTTTAGTTCCCAATCTTAGCTTAAGTGTTATTTATATTTCGTAGTTCAGTTCCCACCCCCAATTTAGAGCGTGGCGGCATCGCCAAAACCTTTTCTAAGTGTGGAAATACAAAACGGATGCTACCGTTCCTCATGGGATCGACATCCGACTTACCATATACTAATTAATAGTATTTTGGAAAGTGGGAACTTATAAGTATTGTTGAATAGGAAGGGACACGCGCCTACGACACGCGTGCAAAACCCCGACCTTTCAAATGGGTTTGATAGGCTAGCATTCATCACCATTTTGGAGTCACTTTTCATGCTATATTGTTGAAAATTTGCATATAAAGATGCATGTTTTGGCAGGAAATGAATGGAGTGGTCCGACGAGCATGCTAATGGAATGGATTCTGGATTACATGCAAAAGTAGAGGCAAATTGGATACAAATTCAGTATTTGGAGAAGTAAGGAATCCACAAGACACAAACTGCCCAGTTTGATGGATTGGCCAGTGTCCGAGCAATGCTGACAGCTCTTCAAAGTCGCATTTCAAAGTTAAATTGACGAGTCTTTGTGCTACCAATGGCCACAAGAGACACTTTTGAAGGCAAAAGAAGCCAACTACCATCATTGGGAGTGGAGAAGCCTTCCACGTCAGATTGGTTGGAAGATGTGTAACAAAGAAACAACAAAACTTATCTTTTGGCCGAACTTTTGGAGACACCACTTTTTAGCTAGATTTAGTTAGTTTTATTTTCTCTCTCTAAGCTTAGTTTTCTCTCATCCTTGAAGTAAATTTCGAACCATAGGCAGCCATTGCCACTTTTGCTCACCATGGGGTGAAGCTTGTTGTTATGTAGTGTTTTAATGCTTTGAATGATCTAGTTCCTTGTTTGTACTCATTTTCCAGCATCTTAACTCTCTAGTTAAGGTTGTTGGGCTGATCATAAAGAGCTTTTGGTGTATTTAAATCTCTAGGTGTTTAGCATTTATGGTTGGTTGTTGGTGTTCTTGAGCATTTAGTTAATCTCTTGCTTTGGTTTTACTATTTTCGTTCTCTAGCTAGCCTTTGTCCTTGTTGATTCCTTTGCTTGTTTATTTGAAGTTTTTTATGCTTTTGAAAGGGTCTTGCAGGGGCTGATTCTACTTGAAGCTTTTGATTGAAGAAAAGAAAAAAAGAAATAGTGGTTGTTGCTAGTTTAGTTTTACTTGCTTAACTTGTTTAGATTTCTCTTTTTGCATCTTATTTCTTTGATCTTTTCTAAGTGTTTAGGTCAGCTAGTTAATCCTTCTTTTCCATCTTTTTAATTTCGAAAATCAGTAAAAAAAAAGAAGAGAAAACGTTTGTGAATTTAAGTTGCAATTGTTGGTGATTTTCCCTTGCTTAGTAGCTTTGTTCTTGTATGCTAGCTAATGTGTTTTAGTTGCTGCAGTTTCTTTAGTTATTTCTATCCTCCATTGTTGAATGTTCTTAAGCTTGTTCATCTTCTCCAAGTTGCTAATTTTCAGCTTTTTATTTGGTGTTTTCAAGGCATAATTAGGTAGTTAACTTGTTGATCTTGTGTTTCTTTAGCATAGTTAAGTGTGTAGCAGTCTTTTAGTCTCTCTTTTCTCATAGTTTTCGTGCCTTAGTGTATTTAGGAACCCAAAAATCTGATTTCAAATTGCTAATCCTTTTATCCTTTGTTTAGTTTAGTTGTCTACTACTTTTGACCATTGGATAATAGCCCATAGCAAGCAACTAGTACAATCCCTTTTCACTCATTGACATGGAGCCTCCAAAATCAGTTTTAAACTCTCTCTCTCATGCTTTTCATGTCAGTTTAGTCACCTTAGGAAGTCTCCAAACTAGCTAGTTAAGTAGGCTTTTAGAATTACCTTTTAAGTGTCTCTTTCCTAGTAAATTAGCTTCTCTAGCTTTCAATTTGTTCTCCATTTTTGCCCGTGGACGTAGCCAACACAACGTTGGTGAACCACGTAAATTCTGTGTCTATTTACGTTCTTTTGTTTCTCGATTCACAGTTGCCCTATTTGTCATAACAAACTGGTATCTAGATCCTGGTTTTCGAACCTAGGGTTTTGAATTCCGCATCTCTAAGAAATGCTCCAAATCATGTGATATAAAAACATATTTATCACACACATTAGTATCATACAAGGATAACATGCAACTCATATGTAATTTCATATTATATCGTATTTGTATGTGTCCGTGTGAGAGATGAACTACACACGACAATTAAAACAAAATCGATGAAACATAAAAGAGAATCCATGGGAAAGCTTCGAAATCATAGTTAGTTTGTGAATGTACATCACCATTGTAGGGTTACACATTGTTAAAACCACTAGGTCATATTGTTTGAAGAGGAAAAACAACTTTTTCAAAATACTAGGAGTAATATTTTGTCACTCTAATTTCTAGATGTCTATTTTCCAGCTGAATGTGGTGTCAAAGTAGCCCTTTAAAAAATACTCCTATAATTTTTTTCTTCTTTCTTAATATAGTAATTTCTTTTTTATTATGTTTTCTTTCTTAATACTCCTAGTATATAATATCATATTATATTTTATAAATATGTTACTGTTTTTTAGCGAAAATAGATAAGCTTAAGTCCAAGGTTGAGTCGGACTTGCTATGAAATCCCAAGCTTTAAGAACACGTCATTAATTGTAGAATTTAGATTAAACTAGATTCGTTTTTATCTTTTCACCTATTTCTTGTGTTTGAAAAAACCCATTTTTTTGGAGTATTTAACAGAACTACATTACAATTATGTTCAAGTCAATCACTTTACATTATGCAAATTAGGATATTAAATGTTGCTATTGGTTACATTAAAGCATAGCTCGTTAATGATTATATATCCTAAGGGCATCACAATGCAGGGCTTTATAATGAATTTCATTTTAGCTATAGTTTCATTTTTCTGCCAATCAAATAAAAAAAAATTCATTTCACCACAATACTTGCAACACAGACTAGTCTCATCTTTAGTTACAACTAAAAATATCTACAAATTAATATACAAGATAAAACCAATTAAATTTAAATTCAAAGAACTACATTAATTGAAGTGAAAATAATAAATTAAATTGCAAAAATTAAATATTGAAAATTATGTTAATTTGAACTCCTAAATTAAAACCTCAAGCATTACGTGCCCACTCCCAAATTTCTTCGACTAGAGCATGTTGGAGTTGGTCGTGAGCCTGCATCCTGACAGATACCATCGGAAAAGAGGCGGTGCATCTTGAGTCGGGCTATCGTGGGCTACTCCCAAACTAGGTCCACCCGTCTTCTTCTCCCCAAACAGTTGTCGTAGCTTATTCATCTCTGATCATCATGTTAAGCAGTATTATAAATGTGTTACATGTGCTGATGTGCATCACATTTCGATGCACGATTGATACCACCCTTGCACCCAACATTTAACAATTGCCAGGTGGG